>NW_011500207.1:173366-246713 GCF_000495115.2 Populus euphratica
GTGATTAGTATTTAAAAGTGCAATTTTATCAAAGTTTTATATCAGCATTTTATACTTGAAGTATCAATAACTCCTTAACTAAAGCATGTTTTATAATAACAAGTCTGATACTATAAGATACATTTAATTTATGATAAATTTTTATCTTAAATACAAGCCTATCACATAATTAAAAACATTGATTGATGAATTTAACTAGTGGAATTAAGAAGACAAAGAGAGGGTTAAGCTTAAAATAGAGATGTTGGTTCAGTCTAAACTGGAACACCATTCGGTTATTGGATCATAACTAGAGTTGTAGAATTTGGATTTAAGTTTATTTTATATGGATAGAAAGCTAAGATATAGGCCTAAAACTTTCATGAAGAGTGTCGCGGGGGTCATGAGAAGTGCGATGTCGTTTAGCAAAGTATAGGCTTTTTATTGTGCCTCCTGTGTGAGGTGTTATGTGTTGGGAAGAGTTTTTTATTTAATCATAAAATTATGATTAATATTTGAGAGTCGTCACTAGCAACCTATAGTCTGCGAGAGTCTAGGTAAGGTACTGGTTATGCAAGACTAGCAACCTATAGTCTACAAGAGTCTAGGTAAGGTACTGGTTATGCAAGGGAAAGACATCTCACCCCAGTACATTCGACCTAAGGTAAGGTGCATTGTTGTTTGATTGTTTTTTCTAAGTCAGGTTTGTCGCGGGGGTCATGAGAAGTGCGATGTCGTTTAGCAAAGTATAGGCTTTTTATTGTGCCTCCTGTGTGAGGTGTTATGTGTTGGGAAGAGTTTTTTATTTAATCATAAAATTATGATTAATATTTGAGAGTCGTCACTAGCAACCTATAGTCTGCGAGAGTCTAGGTAAGGTACTGGTTATGCAAGGGAAAGACATCTCACCCCAGTACATTCGACCTAAGGTAAGGTGCATTGTTGTTTGATTGTTTTTTCTAAGTCAGGTTTCTATTCGTTGGTTTTTTCTAAGGTTCAAGGCAGATCTCTCTTCATGAGAAAGTCTCTACCTTATTAGATTAAATCCTAATCATTCTAAAGTTTGAATTTTAGCATTGTATTTATTTACAACTTGTATCTTTAATACTTGAAGGTGTACTTTATCGCAAAATTTTACAACATATAAATATTAAAGTGTACATCTGGTCCCTAAAAAAAAGGATTGGAAAAAGGTTTTTGATATTTTGGCCAAACACTAATGGATAATCATAAACTGGTTACAATATCTATTTTTTGAATTTTTTTAACATGAAAAAGATACAATTTTTGTTTTTTATGAAGATATGTTTGAAAAATTTTTAGGATTTGGCCATATGCATGAAAAAAATATTTTTTGTTTGTTTCAAAAAAGAAAAATTAATTTAAAATATTCTGAGATTTTTTGGAAATATTTTATTTTTTTTTTGAAATATTTTGGAGAAAACCGGTATTTTAATACCAAATTTGTATTTTACAATGTAAATATACAACTCGATATGATGTAAAATGGATAGAAAAATATATGAGAAAATCATAAATATTTTTTGAAAGTGGTTTTTGAATTTATTTTTATTTTTTAGGGCAGGGTCGGACCCGGCCCACCCCTTTGGGCTGGGCCAAGATTGATTTGGCCCAAGTGAGTGAATTATTTGCAGAATGTAATTAGTAAGTTCATGTTCTGCATACACCTTTACATTTGCAAAAAGTGGAGTGAAGTGGGAGGCAACCTTGTAGAGAAGAAGAAGTTGCTATCACTAGCCTGGAGTGAGGTTAGAGGTGGTCTAGTCGTGGAGGACAAGAGGCTGATGGCGACGTTGGTGGAGAGTCTTGGCCACCAGATTCTCTGTGGGAGAAAAAAGAATAAAGGAGAGAGAAAGGTTCATGGTGGCTCTTGATGGCCGGTTGGTGGCTTCCTGTGGTGCAACTAGTGGTGGCTAGAACAATAGGGAGAGAGAGAGAAATTTTTTTTTTATAAAAACAGGGTAGAGACCGATTGGTGGCTACAACAATTGGGAGAGAGAGAGAATTTTTTTTTTATAAAAACAGGGTAGAGAGGTTGGTTTTTGGCCGACTTAGGACCCTTTTTTCCTCCTTCAGGCCATGAAATCCACCTCTATTTATAGGCAGTGGAAGAGAGCAATCTTGTCTACATTGGAAAAAAAGTATAGCCCTTGATTTAGTTGGTAAGGATTCCAACCATTGGCTCAAAGTAGGCATCGTGAGTTGTCAAATCTGCAGAAAAAGACTAACTGAGTTGGTCTCTTTAGACCGGCGCTAACGCCAGCGTCAATGAGTTGTCATTCAGCTTGAATGGGCTATATAGGGCTGTAGAGAAATTGCAGAGGATCATTTACGTGCAAGATTTGTCAATTTTTATGGATGTTAGATGTGTTACATATACCTGTAAAATAGCCTCTCAAAGTTATCATTTCAGAGATTTAAAGAAAAAGATAAACAATACCAAAGTTATGATTTTAGCCAAAGTTCATTTCAGTCCTTTCTATTTAAATTTGATTTAATTGCATCCATAATTGACCATAAAACTTCAATTTTCTTATGATTTTGCCCCTGATTTCAATCAATAAACTTTGTAAAAATTAATGTTGGTCTCTTAAAATTTCAATCTTCTCAATTGAGCCCAAATTAGACTCTCAAACTTAAATTTTCATCAATTAAGCCTAAAATAAAATTAATATGACCCATTTAAAGTATAATTAAGTCCTTTCCTTAATTAAATCTTTCCATTTGACCCAAATTAATTCTTAAACATAATTAAAATTTATTTTGGCCCATGATTAAATCAAATTGACCTATTAAAAATTTAATTTGTCCTTGGACTTAATTTTTATGCAAATTCATCCAATAATTATTTAATTTGATCTTAAATTTGTATTTATTTTTTATTTTTTAGCATGATAGAGTACAATTAAGCCTTAAAATTTCCTCCAACATTTAAACTTGATTTCGTAGTCTACTTTTTCCATATTGCTAGCCTTTATTTATATTTTGAAAAACAAATGTGATTTTTGAGTCCAAGATTCAAAAAGGTCATTTTCAAGTTCAAATTGTAGCAACAATGGAGAAGTCAAAATCTGTACTATAGCTCAAACACTGTTAAGTTTTTAGTTCATATCTCGAGTTCTAGAAGTCTAAGTACACTGATTCATTTTTTGTTAGAAAGATGAGATAATTTTCTAGAACTTTCATACAAACTAACTGTTCAAATTTTAATGTTAGTAATAAGGTTTTCTGCTGACAAGAAGATAAGGATTGTTTCCAAGTCAAGAGGTGGTCACCCACTCAATAATTAGTCATCAAATCAATAGTTTTAGATTTTGGCCTATAAGAGAAGGCATTTGCCATGCATTTAGCATCTTGGTTTTAAGATTAAAATCATGTTCTTACTCTCTTTCTTTATAAAGTTCATGTGCTTGCTCTCTTTCTTTATATTTTTTTTAATACTTAAGTTTTGCTTGTATTAATATCTTGTTAATGCTTTTCTTTTCATTTTCTTTACTTAGTTAACTTATATCTTATTTATGTTCTTATCTTATTTATTTATATTTCTCTCTTTTATTATGTTTAGTTAAGTTTATTATGTTAAGGTAAAAAGGTTACACTAATGGTGTACGAATAAATATATTATAAACTCAACATGGACTTTAATGTTTGATACTAACATGTTTTGTATTTGTTATCTTGTTCACTTTTAATACTTTCCTTATTAAATGGCTAATTTAGATTTATGTTGTATAATTCTTGATACAACAAATACTTGGCACTTTTATAATTCAACCGCATGGTATAACCAACACTTGTGCTATGAAAGAAATTTGATTTGTTGTTGAAATAAGTTAGCATCATGTATATCTAACAATATTTACTAGTAGCATTATTCAAATAAGATAACTAATGCAATCATGTTACCACTTTACAATCCAATTGAAACCTATTTTGTGTATGGTTTACAGTTGAGTAATAAAAAAAGTTTATACTATACTTGTTTGAAATACCATTAGTGAATCCTTTAACCTTGACAATTATTTTATCCTTACTTAATCCTTATATCAATATTACATCTTAAGAATTCTCTTCAACTCCTTTTTATTTATTGTTTATAATTTTATATAATTCACCTCCTTGTGGTTTGACCTCGATCTTATCGGATTTATTTATTACTTCGACATTCTTGTAGTTGGGGGAAGATATCAATCTTTTGGTCATGTCAAATAATCTCATTCCATGCATATAAAATAATATACTTTATACTTGAAATCTTCATTAATAGCAACTATAGTCCATTGTTATTCTTACCTAGTTTAAACTTGTGCTAGATATAACATTAAGCATTTTTAAATACTTAAATTAGTTAATTAATTTGTCAATCCATCAAAATATTAAATTGAATAATCCTTAGACCAACACTATACATAAAAAAGGTACACCATTAAGATAAAAAACCCTAAAAATATTTTCCTTTATCTTCTCTCCAAGCCATCAATACCATTCATAATTTCCCCTTCGTTTCTTTTATTTTCTCTTATTTACTTTATTTTCTTTCCTTCCTCTTTTTATTACGTCATTTTCATTTTATCCTTGTTTTCTACCAGCATACTCAACCACTTTTTTATCATCATAATAACCCATAATAGTAGTTGTGTCCCTTATCTTTCTCGCTAGAATTCAGCAAGCCTTCTTTATATAACCCTATCAAATGAACCAACAAGCTATCATATCAACCTAAATCGACTTCCTTTTAGAAACCATTCATTCATTCTTCTTCATTTATGACTACAAAACATAACCCACTTCTTTGATGAACCTTCAAAAACAACACTTTAAAAATCACTAAACACCTATGATCCACCAACCACTTACCAATACTCATCAAAATCTTAACCTACATCGCTGAACAACCAATACTAAGCCATATTAAACCTCACTAACACCACTAACCATACACTAGTTGAACCATTAACAATCCAAAAAGGTAACAGTAGCAATAATATTAAACCTATTAACAATGACAGACAACTATGTCTAGGAGAAAAGAAAACAAGGGTGCTTGATTACAAACCAACCACAATATCCTTCCTCAGGTAACAATAAATTGCGCTACTTGTTGGTGGAGTTTGTAAATAAATAAAGAAGAAAAAAGATATCTATCCCTTATTGAAAAGAAACACTCTCTTAAGTGTTTAAAAGTGTGAGTGTCTATTATATAGTAAATTAAGTGAAAGCCATGGTGGAAGGTTTCTCTAATAGGCTTCCTAGTGTTATTATATGGATATTTATAATATCAAAAAATGACACTTCGACACTTGAAACTTGGAACTTTAAACTTAATATGTCAATGGGAATACTTAATTTTTTAAATTTTCATAATTAATTTTGACATTTATGATTGTTGGGATAAAACTAAACAAGAGCTATTCAATTTAATTTAAAATATAATTATTTTATTAACAATCATACAATTTAATTTACAAATATAATATTAAAAGGCACAATATTTTATTATAATATTTTTTAAGTCTAATAAAACTTATTACTACACATAAAACTATAAACAATAATAAATAAATTTTCTTTTCTTTATCTTATATTCTCATTCTTTTAGAGATTTAGAATGTTTAGTTATATTCTGAAAGAATTGTCTATGCATGAGACAAATAAACACCGTAAAGACAGTGTTTTCATACCTTTAAGCCAACTCCTTATTTTGTCCATCCTAAAATATTTTGATAACAATTTTAAGGTGTTTAATCTAATGTAGACAAATATTAATTCAAGTGTAAGGGTTGCTAATGATGTCAAAATTCAACTTGATCGTTTTGATTATATGAATTACACAAGATGGGTGGATAAGATAGTGTTCCTACATACTTCATTAAAGATTTATTACATTCTTGACTTGAATGTGTCTGCATTACTTAAACCATAAAAAAATGATTCTACTACTGTTAAGACTAAAAGACTAAAATGTAAGGAAGATGAGGTGCTTTGTCAAAGACATATTCTAAATACTCTGACTAGTCTACTTGATGACATTTTCTCTAAATTAAAGTCTAGAAAAAATAAAATTAGGTTGCCTTGGAGACATATTATAAGCAGGAAAAATCAGGTTCTGATCATTTTTTTGCTTTAAATTTTTTTGAGTATAAGATAACTATAATAAGCCAATTATGGATCAAGTCCATCAAATTTGAATGCTGATATCAAAACTTAGTGACTTGGATCAATCATGGATCAAGAAAATTCAAATACTGATATCAAAACTTAGTGACTTGGATATCATAGTTCCTGATTCATTTCAAGTAAAGGCTATTTTTATCAAAACTTCCTCCATCATTGAATGAATATAAAAAAAATATTGCATTCTATAGATAATTATACCTTTGAACAGATTTAAACACACTCATAAATTGGTGTTTAATCTTTTATGCATGAATTGCAAGCAATAAATTCTAAAGTGAATTTGGTTATTAAAACTGGTTTGACAATAACTTAAAACAATCTGAAAGTGCAAAAAAAAAAAAAAACATGCTAATAAGAAGCATAAGGTTTGTTTCCATAGTAGAAATAAAGGGCACTACATAAAAGAGTGCATATTCAAAAATTTCAATAAGAAAATTAGTTCTTTCAAAATGAATATGGTTGAAAAGGACAAAGTCAAGGAGTTGGTTTTCATAGTTTCAAACATTCAAATTGGAATGATTATTGAATTAAATATGACAACCAATGTTGTGAAGACTTCAGATTGGTGGTTATATTCTGGTATAATCATTCATTTCTACAACAACAAGGCATAGTTCAAAACTTATAAAGAATTGAAGAAACCTGAAGAGATCTTGATGGGCAACCATAATTTTTCCAAAGTCTTAAGAAAAAGGAACTATTGAGTTGTACTTTACTTTAAAAAAAAATCTTTAGTCAATGTGTTTCATGTTTCTAAGATCAGAAAAAACCTTGTACCTGCTAGTCTTTTGAGCAAGAAAGGGTTCAAGATTGTTTTAGTATCTGATAAGGTTATTGTAACTAAAACTGAGATGTTTATGAGAAATGATTATTTTATAACATGTTTAAGTTTAGTATTAATGAAATCAATATTATTTCTGCTAATACAGTTAAATCTTTTTCTCTTCTTTGACATGCTAGATTGGAACATCTAAATTATAGATATTTAAAATATATGCGTAAGCATGATTATATTTCATATGAGCATGATAATAATGATAAATATGAAGTATGTATCTAAGAAAAGATGAAAAGAAAGCCTTTTTTCTAAAGTAATATTTCATATGAGCATGATAATAATGATAAATATGAAGTATGTATTTAAGAAAAGATGAAAAGAAAGCCTTTTTTTCTAAAGTAGAAAGAAATTCTGAATTACTTGAGTTGGTCCATTGTAATATTTATGAAATAAAAGGTATGTTAACAAAGGGTGGGAAAATATATATTATAACTTTTATTAATGATTATTTTCATTTTACCTATGTTTACTTGTTAAGAACTATAAATGAAGCCTTTGAAAAATTCAAGAAATTTAATAAAATGGTAGAAAATAAAAAAGAAAGCCAAGTTAAATTCTTAGAAGTGATGGAGATGATGATTACTTTTTTTAAGGATTTTTCTACATTTTATAAGGAAAATAGAATAATTCATCAAATGACAACACTATATACACCATAACATAATGGACTTACTGAAAAGAATGATATAACCTTAATAAGTATAGTCAACGCCATGTTTTTTAATGCTAATTTACTAGTAATTTATGGGGTGAAGCTTTAGTTACTTTTCATATTCATAACAGAGTGTCATCTAAAAAATTAAATGTTTATCCTTATGAAACATGAAATGGTAGAAAACCAAATCTGAATTATTTTCTAGTGTGGGGATGTCTAGTTTTATAAAATTTCTAATCCTCAAAGTACAAGATTAAAACCTAGAGGTCTTGAAAGTGTTTTTGTTAGTTATTCACAAAATTCAAAGGCTTAGGATTTAGATTTAAAAACTAATATAATTGTTGAATATGTACATGTTGAATTTATTTAAATAAATTCAACATGTGTAGATTTAAAATAAATTCATATGTGTAAGAACCAAATCTAAAAGTAATGATTTCTATCTTAATGTTAAGAGAAAAACATAAAAACCTAAAAGTAATAAGTTCAAGTAAACATTGAAGAAGTCAAAGAGTTAGAAAGGAAAAACACATAAATATATATTTAATTTTTTTCTGATTCAATTGTATTTTTAATGGAAAATGATAAAAATATACTATTGAAAAGGACACCTATGATCTAAAATATGAAAAATGATATAAAGACATTCTGTGAAGCTATGTCTTTTGTGGATGTTGTCTTTTAAAAAGAAGTAGTAAATAATGAAATGAAAATAGGATAATACTTGGGTCCTAGTAGATTTAGCTCTAGGTTCTAAACTAATAGGATATATGAGGGTGTTTAGAAGAAAATACAATATTAATGGTTCTATACAAACCTTTAATGCAAGATTAGTTGCCATAGGTTTTACTCAAAAAAAAGTATTGATTATTTTGATATTTATTCTCTTATGACAAAAATTAAATGAATTAGAGATTTAGTTTCTTTTACATCAATTTATAACTTGTATCTTCATCAATTAGATGTAAAAATGACTTTCTTAAATAGATATTTAAAAGACAAAATATATATAAAGCAGCCTAGGCTTTTATACTTCTTGGAAATGAAGAAAAAGTCTATAAATTAGTAAAGTATTTATATGGTGTAAGGCAAGCTCCAAAAACAGGGCATAAAAAGTTTAATAAAGCAATTTTGTTGAATAATTTTCATTACAAGGTGCTAATAAATGTATTCCAAATTTACAAAAGATTTTAGTGTGAATATTTGTCTTTATATAAATGACATATTAATATTTAGAACAAATATGATTAGAATAGTTGAAATCAAAAGATAACTAACTTTTATTTCTAAAATAAAATATCTTAGTGAAGTAGATATAATTTTAGATATGAAAGTTAAGAATCATAGTAGTTACTATGCATTTAATTAGTCATATTATATTGAAAAAATGATTGATAAGTTTAAATATCTCAATGTAAAGGATGCTAATACCCTATTTGATTCTAATATGAAATTAAATGATTAATGTGATAAAATGATAGCATAATTAAAATATGTTAATATTATTGGAAGTCTTTTGTATGTCATGCATTGTATAAGACTAGATATAGCTTTTAATATGTGCAAATTATCATGAAATACAAACAAGTTATTGAAAGACTATTACAAGAATCTTTGATTATTTAAAAAATAATTAATTTGAATTTATTTTATTTTGATTTTTCAGTTATGATGGAAAAATATTATTACATAAATTGAATAATTAATTTAAGTGATAATAAATCTATATGAGGCTGAATTTCTCACTTAAAGTGATATCTTTATCTGAGGCGGAATTTCTCACTTAAAGTGATATCTTTATCTAAAGCAAAACATTTAATTCAACTTTTATTTTTTTGTTTTTAATTGGGTCATGTAATTCTAGAACCCACGAAACAAACAAAGTGACTTGGCCCAAAAATAGACGAAACATGCTTTCAAGCGTAATTTTGATATCCTTGATAATTTTAGGTTACAGGCCAAAATTCAAATAAAATGTGATGAGTTAATTTCTTCATTCATTTCAACTTCACATTCAAGACTTGATTTAAGATAAATATATGAAATAGGTTTAGAAAATAATTAAGCAAGTAATAAGAAATGAACCCAGGAATTAGAAATATACAAAGTAAACCTTTTTTTTTAGGATGTTTTTTTAATTTTTATTGTTCTTTAAGCATAACTAATAACTTTTTATATTTGCCTCTAAAACTAATGTATCTTTTTTAAAAAAAATTTAGTTTGAAAATTTTATATTTAAGGTAGTTATTTGTATATATTTGGTAATGCACATCAAAATATTTCAATTTAAAATATATCAAAATAAATTTTTTATATTTTTGATATTAGTAAATTATAATAATAAGAAAACAACAATAAAAATATCAATATAATATTTTTTTAAATAAAAAATAATTTTAAAAATATATTTAAACACAAAAATAAACATTCAATCATTCTATCTCTTTCATCACTCAAGATACACTTGAACCTTTGAATAGTATAGGAGCTTCGGGAAAGATGACACACGACTTGTTTATATGCAACCAACTTTTAAGTAATTACTCACTGAAGGGCACACCCATCATGCCCACAGAGTTGTCAGATCATGTATGAAGGCTGATGCCTAAACAGTCTCCCCACCATTGGTCGGCAACACAAGTGAACAAAAATTTTGATGTGCCTTCCCTTCCCTTTTCATCTACTTTACTTTTCTGTGCTTTTTTCGTGGTTGAAGATAGCACTTTCCAGATCTTCTGCGGAGATTTGTAAGGCTTGATTGTTTGTTTATGGCCATGCCAGGCCACCCTGTCGAGTCCTTGGAAAAAAACGCATCCAATTATTGAGGATCGGCCTAAATTTGTTGATGTTTTGTCCCAAATGTACGAGTTTTACGTGTAAATTTAGTCTCTGTTCTGTTTGATAAATTTAACTTTACATGTTTTCCATGACTATCATATTCTCAGAAAAGGAAAACTTTGTATTCGAAGGGTGTTTTTTTTTCCCCGTAAATCTAAGTTTAAAACGTATTGCTTTATTATCAATTCAGTCCTAAACATTTATATTTTCCTAAAATCACATTAGATGACGTTACCCCTCTATTTATATTATATTATGCACACGAACTTTAAGATCTTCTGTGCCAAAATAAGCCTCAATGAGCTACAAATGATAATTCAACTTTTTTTTAAAAATTATCTTATTTATATTTTCCCTTTCGATTTTTCTTTTAATTCAAGTCAAAGTTGATGGTGCCAGGAAGGAGGCTCAAACAAAGAGGCAAGATAGAAAGCCAGGCTAAAAATGAATGGCTAAGCCCATCCAGGAGGAGTCCAGCTCGGAATTAGACATGGCGTGTCGGCCTCATCGAAGAATGTGGTCTTGTCACAATTCTTCAAGACGAGGGATGGCGATTTCTCAGAAAAAAGACTGAAGAGTTGGGAGCCAAAGCATGGATAATTTGCATTAAGTCTAAACTTACGAAAAAGAGTGGCAACAACAAGTCAATTTGGGCACTCTCTTTCTAAAGGTAGAGTCTGATTATATCTTTAGTCATGTTCTACCTATAAGTTAAACAACTTTTGATTTAATTTTTAAAATTAGAGGTGTTTGATGTAATGAGCTGTTTTTAGAGGTGTTTGATGCAATGAGCTGTTTTTTTTTTTAGAGGTGTTTGATGTAATGAGCTGTTTTTTTTTTTTTTTTAAAAAAAAATCAGTTTGGTTTTATTTGTTTTCTATTTATCAAACCATATTGGTCCGTGAATTTTTTAATTATACTGTTTTTTTAGAGATTTTGATGCAATGGGTCAATTTTTTATTTTTTATTTTTATTTTAAAAAATCAAGTTGTGTTGTTTGATTCTTTAAAATCTAAAATCAAAGTGATTTTTTTTTAATTTTCTAATATTTTTTTGTTTGATCTCTATTTGGATTTTTTAATTAATTTTATCTATTTTTTTTTGTTAATTTTGATTACTCGGTTATTCTTCTCACCCCATTCAAAGCTCCATTATTGAAAACCAAATTATTAAGCTCTATACTTTAGTATTATAATTTATTTTTAAATATCTATACAAAATGAAGTCTTTCCCTTTTCGTTGTTGCCAAAGGTGTTAAAAAAATTGTTTGAAAACCATAATTAATTGGCATATTTAAGAACAAATGGTTCATCTATGTTTTTTAACAAATTTGCTTACATTTTGTTTACGTAATTTTGCTCAAACATGTTAGATAAGATGGTATTTTGTGTATAGAATCTAAATGTTTATTTCCTTATTATTATTAAACTAAACAAATATCTAATATGAATCGGCACCAGATTCTATCTTCTCCTCGCTGGAATTTAAACAACGGGAAGGTAGAAGCACTAATAAGGCTTGAACACCGTAGTCCAGCCACCAAGAAAGCAGTCTGTAGAAAATCCGATAGGATATGCTATATTTTATTCCTAAGAAGAAGCTGCCGAAGGCTGATTATGATTATCATCGCTCTTTTGGTCTTCCATTTGCAACAACTCGGCGAAAACTCCAACTAGTGGTGCTGTATTATACGTGCAGGCCTCAGTCTGCATGTAATTTCCTCTCTGATCCATGAAATTATCTTGGCAATCAGGTCCTCCAACCACTGCCCCGACTACAACATTAGGGTTGGGCTCCTCCCGACCATACCAAAGGTCGAACCCTTGGGTGCACCCAATGAACCCCATGCTCTCTCTGTATGGCACCATTGAGGCCCCTCTATGGTGCACTCTTGTGGGGAATTTAGGGCCATAACCCACTAAATAACTCATGTTCATTGGGTTAGAACCTAGAATGTAATCAACTTGAGATTTAGCAAAATGGAGTATGTCTTGGTAATCCACAGACCCTCCATGGCACTTGAGCTTTTGAGCCGAGTTTCGAAGGATATCGGAGTATATAGTGAGAAGGAAGGCTGCCGTTGATACATATTGCATGTTGTTCCATTGCCGGATGTGCAATAGACCACCCGGAGTACGCTTCACGTTGGCACCGTTATTCTTGTCAAGGCATGAGCATATGTAGTACTCAGCTTTCGATCGGTACTGTTCCAATGTGTACCTGTGCCCCTTGTGTTTTTCTTTCGCGAGCAACTGCAATCTCAATATATATATATATAATTCATTATTATATATTTTTAAATAACAAATTAAAAAATATACTCAAACTAGTTCTTCTGCACAGACTCTTTAAAGTTGAAACCTCGTGATTGACTATCATTCTCTTTGTACAAAAATAACATTATTATATAATATCACGATACTACTATGCAAATTCAATTCAACTTCTAATTAAAAAAAAAAATATTAATCACAATTTAACTAACCTTTATAATACCATAGTAGGACTTCATTTTGATTATCAAAAATAAAATAAAAAATTTAAACAAGCCAACAAAAATAGTAAAATTAAAATCTAAAATAATATAATTACATCAAATTTACAAGATTTTATGTTTCAATAAGGGATTTTACTTAACAGTGTCTTAAAAATTAGTTTTGACTTCTTTGGACAAAAAGATTCACAAAACATAGACTATTCCTTCTGATAAACTTTGCTAAAAGATAAAATCACTTAACACAAAGGTTTCATAGGAAAAATCCGAAGAATGGATTTTTATGTGATATAAAAGAAAATTATGGAAATAATCATAGATATAATTTCTTTTTTTACTGATATCCCTTATTTCTAATTAGAAAACCTCTATGAACAAGATAAAATAACAAATTCTTTTTTCTCTAGAATTCAATTATTTTTTATGTAATTTCTATTCATGTATTATATAATTAAAAAAAATTCTCTTCAAAATAAAGATGTATTGAGAAAATAATGAGAATGCTATTATTGACTAGGAGTTATAGTTATATGAAAGAGAATGCAATTTTAGTTGATTAAAAAATACTACTTGAATACTAATAATAATAATAATAATTGCGATAGAAAAACATTATAATTTTATAATATGATAGTGTAAATATTAGTTTAATGGACCAAAAAAATGATCCATTTAGACCCTCGACACCCTAAACAAACTAAAAATCATGCCAAAACATGTTAAAACCAGTCCATTTTAATGAAACAAATCCAAAAATTAATCAAATTGCAAGTAGTTTATAGCTATTGGCACACAAAACGAAGATGATGCTACATAATTTTCAAGAGGTCATATGGTATTGCATATTGCTTGTTTCAAAAGTAATTGCAACTGGTAAAACTTTCAGATATACGAGTTTCATGATGGGTCCACGTCTCGGTGAAAGAATATTAGCCTAACCAACCATATGATGTGATCATTTTTATTGAAGTCAAAATTTCCCCAATTCAATGGCCCACTTAACTAGACATCTTCACAAGTAAGGTTTGTGGATAATCTATTTTAGAGGTTGATTAGTCAATACAATCACGTTGTATGATTGGAAGTATGGATTTAGTTTTCTCATATGACTAATCAACACGAGAGCTACCTTCTCAATCTTCAAATATATAATTTTAACACCTAAGAGAACCTTGCTAGTATAATATACTATTTTCTAAATCCTTTTTTCTTCTCACGTGAGCACAACACTAATTGTAAGATTTGCAACCCCTAAGTGAAGGAAAAGCTCTTCATCTTTTCTTGATTGAGATAGGATCGTTAGAGATTATAAGTAAGACTTAAGTTCTTCAAAGGCTTGTTGATATTTTTGAGTCCATTTAGAATTAAAGATATTTTTTAGAGTTTCGAAGAAAGAAAAGTAATGTTCTCCTAAAAAAGAATATACATGTTAAAAACTATAATTTTTCCTATTAGCCTTCGAACAACGCTCACACATTGAGGAGGGGTCATGTTTAGGATGACTTTGATTTTCTTAAGATTAGGCTCTATTCTTCTTTCACTAACCAGGAAATCCAAAACATTTTCTCAATTCATAGTAAAGCCATACTGGGAGGGGTTTAACTTTATTTGGTGATGGGGTATAATGGAGAATAACTCTTGTAAGTTTTTTAGATGTTGCTCAAATCATGTGATTGACTAACATATCATCTATATAAACCTTCATGTTTGTACCCAGCTAACCTTTGAAAACTTTATTCACCATTAACTAATAAAATGACTCTAGTATTTTTAAACCAAAAGGCATGACATGGTAATAAAATTTCCTCTATTAGCTATATAGTGATCTCTTGAATTAACATCTAAAATATGCCTTATTAAGGTTAGCGAACTCCACACACATATGACACTTACCATTTTGTTGTTTCACCATAACTATTTTCCAACCATTATGGGTACATTACCTCATGAATGAACTTACCATCCAATAGCTTGTCTATGTCTAATGAGATGACTTTTTATTGTTCTTCATTAAAAAAAAAAAAATTTTATTGATCGAGGAGAAGGATGGGCATACATGTAAATGGTAAGAAGACATATTTGGATTGATGCTTGGCATGTTTGATGGATTAAAGATAAAAATATGTCTTTGGATATTAAAGAACTCTATAAAGAGTTTCTCTTGCCTAGGTTCCAAAGCAAACCCAATCTTAGTAGTTGCATTTTTTTTAGAATGAAGACTAACTTTTTTAAAATCTTCCATAGTTTTTGTTTGCAATTCAAAGTTTTTCTTTAAAAAATGCTTATTGATCTATCAACAAAATATTATTACCCTTTAGATAGGTGCAGGTGCATTTTTTGAAAATCGATTCATTCCCTTTAATAATCATGACTTCTTTTTTTCTATTGGAAACTTCATTTTCAGATATTTGGTATTGATCATAACATTTATCTTATAATGAAGAGATCATTTAAGTAGTGTTATAAGACAAATTTGTTTTAATCACAATAAAAGTTTATTGTAAAGTGCAATATTTGGGATAAATCACCTTTTATTAGTACACCTTTTTTTTTATTTCCTAATTAAAAGGGTTTTCATTAGCGTTAACTTAGATGGATCAACACCTATTTATATCATCATATATTTGAAGAAAATGTTGACTTGCTCCAATCATCATTTAGTACATTGTGCATTTTATTATTAGAGAGGACCGTGGTAATTAACAACATATCCTCATGGGGAAAAAAAGTCACCCCCTTTATATCTACTTAAATAAAAATGATTGCTCATACCAAGGGTTTTAGAGTCATAAAGAGAATAATATTTTTTTTCCATAAGCTCTTGTTATTTGTGAAATGAATAGCACTGATATTATGCAACTCTTTATAGGGAGGGCTAAATTATTCTTTTTTACTTCTTATGCTCAACTCCCTTTTAAAAAAATTATTATAGGTATTATTTGATCATAAATCTCTCTATCTTTTATATATATATATATATATATATATATATATATCATAGCAATCTTCTACATCATTTTCCATGTTTTTTTTTAAGATAATGGTTATCAATGTCTCCTTTCATTGGTTGTGGATACTAGATAAAGTATTTTTCATTTATAGTTATAAGCACTTCAGTTCTAGTGATGTTTAAAGGAGTGATTATCAATTCAAACTGTACTAGTTTGCCTCACACTAGACCTCTAAAGTCAATTTTACATCTTTGAGAGCTACAACATTTGTAATTTGGATACTCATATCTACATCTATGAAAACGAGGATGTTCTTATCTAGCTACACTTGTTTCTTCTATACAAATATGATTCTTTATTGGTTGCTTTACTTCAATAAGAGTTATGATTAGGAGGGCATATAATGACAGTGGTGATTCTTATGAGTGTGATCACTATTTGTTGTTGCTTTGCCTTTTTATTTATGAAGATTATATTTCAAAGACCTAGTTTGATAGCGCTTCTTATGTTGGTGGCTTTATGGCATAATAGAGGTATGGTGGTATTTTTGTCTACTCTTTTATATTTTATTTTATCCAGTATTTTCTAAAAATGTGAGGTTGTTTGTGAACTAGTGGAGCAGTTTATAAGGTGATTAATTATGTGTTATATGGTGGTCGAGGAATTGCTCTGTGTTGCTTATGAGTTGTAAGAACAACTTTCGTCGGTACTCTCATTTGCTATGCAGGTTGATAAGATCTATGAAAGTTGATGTTGCATTGGTAGGAAGATAAATTACTTTTCCTCTTGGGATTTTCATGTTGTTAGACATGAAGAACTTCTTAGAAAAATATCAATAAGAAAAAAAAAAGCATAGTAGTTTTTGTTCAATTCTTCTTATAGATAGCGTTGGTGTATGTGTGAGGCGTCGCTGGCGAATATTCCACTTCATCAAATGTATCTTTATGGAAAATATAGGGACGTAATGAATTCTTATTTTTTAACAGTGGAACGAGGGAATGAGAATCATACCTAGTATTTTACTCATTAGGAATCCTAACTAGTTTTAGAAATCAGGTACGTGGACTAGTTGCGTAAAAGGAATATATTAGCACCCCTAACACGCCTTACCTAAGATAAGTTTCATTATTTGATTGTCTAATTAAAAAAATAAATGTTATTGTATTTCTTATTGTTAGTTCGTTTATGGTTTAAGAAAAGTCCTCCCTAATAAGGAGGTCCTTATCTTATCGAGTCAAAAAACCTAAATGTTCTAACATCAATAAAAAGAAACTTTTTTTTTTAATATCAGGAATATATTTTATGTATGAATTCATAATCCAAATACTAAAAGAAAAAAAAATATTTTTTTATTTTTTGAAATATTGGCTTAGTTCTCATGGCTTTAATAAATTGGTTATTAAAGTCAAAATGCATGCTAAAATATTTTTTTTTATTGTATGAAAATACAATGTGATGATTTTTCCTTATTTTTTAGAGACTAGGCTGATGCATGAAAACAAAATATATTTTTTTGTTTTGAATTTTTTTACAATGTTTCGACGAAAGCCGAGTATTTTAATACAGGATTTATATCTTTATGGTATAAAAATAAAAACTAATATTATGCAAAATAGATAAAAAAAAATATACAAGAAAATCATAAAAAAATTTAGAAAGATTTTTGGAATTTTTAATTTTTTAAAAAATAAAATTTGGGGTCGGGTCGAACCTAACCCAAAAATTTAGGCTAGGCCAGAAACAACCCAACCCAAAGTTCACTACATGAATAGTGAACGTGAATTATAATTCACGTCTACTGTTCACTTAGTGCAGAAAGACAGCGAAGACAAGGAGGAGGAGGAAAACAGAGAAGGGGAAGGGGAAGGAGAGAGAGGACACATCTAGTGTGGCAGTGGTCTGGATGAGAGGAATGACAGCGTGGTGGCAATGGTGGCAACTGATGGTGACTGTGGCTGGAAGAAAATGAGAGAAGAAAATCTATATGGGGTGAGGATTGGCGATCGCGGTGGTCGTTCTGCCACTAGTGAGGATTTGGGTTCATATAGAGGCTGCGCTGCCATCTGTTGGTGAAAGAGAAAGGTGTCTGTGGGGGCATCAAGGGTTGAAGACACGATGGGGAGAGAAGGATGAGAGGAAAATGTTGGCTGGAATTGGAAATAACTGGTTTTTTGGCTGACTTTAGACCAAATTTTCTCCTCTCCTAGAGCATGAAAATCACATCTATTTATATGAGGTGGAAGATGAACACTTTGTCTCTTCTAGTGCCAAATATTGGCCCTTGGTTCGACCCAAAAGCACTTCAACCATTGCTTTAAAGAAGCAATGATGAACTACCAATTTTGTGCATGAAAATAGCTAGTCGGGTTGGCTATTTTGGGGTTGTCCTGCTGCATCTTCAGCCTCGATAAACCCAAACAGTTTATACTAACTTATAGTTAGGTATCATAGGACAATTTTCATGCAGGTTTTATTTAATTTGGGGAAGAAACAAGGAGTCAAATGCCTTGGGAAGGAGGCCCCTTGTGTTGCCTCGTTGGAGAAGAAGATGAATAGTAACTTTTCTGTCAATTATGCTTTAGTCTTTCAATTTGTGACTTATCTCTAATTACACCCCTGATGAATGTCAACTCAAAACCCAGATTTCAGCACCCTTTTCTCTTTTATCCCTGATTCTTAATTTATTCAATTAAGTACCTAATTAGCCATCAAACTTCAATATTTATGTAATTAAATATCTAATTTGACCAAATTAACTCTCAAAAATTCTAATTTGATTCGAAAACTTTAATTTTTTCCAATTAAAGCCCAAATTGACTTAAAAAACAAATTTTCTTGCAATTAAAATCTTTATAAATTCAATTAAACCTTCAATAAAATTTAATTGAATCTATAAATATTTTTTTTGGACCTTTCTTCTTTAATTTAAATTTTTCTTGTTAATAGGGCTCTTCATCTATAAAAAAATATATTATCCAATTTTAATCTTTGAATTTTTGAGCCTCCTTAATTAATTTCTAGTCATTTTTTGGGCGCTCCGACATCCTCTTCTCACTGTTATTATTTTTTGGATTTTTTTGTTTTTAGTCAAAATATTATTTTTAGTAGAGAAAAAATGAATTTTATGGAATAACCTAAAAATGAATTATGAAAAGCATCATTAATAAACTTCAAAGGGATATTATTGGGTTTTCATGACTAATCTTAAACTAAAATGTTTGGGCTTGAATGTTGGGCTTGAATATCAAACATTGAGTTTCCTTGCAAAACGTTGAGTGAGAGAAATAGTGATAAGAAAAAATAGAGAGAACAATATGAGTGAGGGAGACAAAGTTCAATTTATTGTGAAGAAGATGTTGTTTTGAATATCCTATTATGTGGGTATTTACACATATGACCACCTAAGTTCACATGACTTACCTGATGAGAAGGAATAAAGAGGAACATGTAGCTCATCTAATGATGAGGGGTAAGGAATAATGGTTCTCCTAACGATGAGCAAAAGGATTTGAGGGGGGGAAAGTTACGACATCATTATTTACTTGTTTTCCTAACTAATAAAAATTACAGAGTTCGTGTGTGTAACTAGTACAAATGGTTTGATCATATAGGTAGTTAGGTTAATATTCTTTCATAAAGATATGGACCAATTAGAAAACTTATTCATGCGAAAATTTCATATGCTGTAATTACTTTCAAAATAAGCAATAAGATGGTGCAACACTAACCTCTTGGAAAATATATAGCACAACCTTTTTTTATGTGCTAATGGTTATATATTGCCTATGGTATGGTTAGTTTATAGGTTTGTTTGGTCAAAATGGAGTTTTAGCTAATGTAGTTAAAATTGTTTGGTTTTTAGCTTGTTCAGGATGTTCGAACATGGTTTTGAACCTGTTTAGGTGATTTAGGCCAAGCTTGATTTTTTGTTTGTTCAAGCCTAGCCCGAATGACTTAGTTTCTAGTCATCCAGGCCTGGTTTGACTTTTTGGTCATTCAAGTCTGACCTAAAAAGATTGATTTTGTTTTTTATTTTAGGCCCATCGTAACTCAAGAAGAAAGCTTA
Organism: Populus euphratica; assembly: GCF_000495115.2. Taxonomy (NCBI): domain Eukaryota; kingdom Viridiplantae; phylum Streptophyta; class Magnoliopsida; order Malpighiales; family Salicaceae; genus Populus; species Populus euphratica. Next base: position 193,386 of record NW_011500207.1, read on the forward strand.
TTGGGACAAATCAAATGACTCGATTCCGTGTGTGTGTGTGTGTGATAATGTCATGAAAAACCTCAGACATTATTGGGTTTTTCATGGCTGTAATCTGGGCCTGAAAAAATGATTGGATCGATAGTTATGAGCTTTCTTGCAAAACAAGCTCTTTATTGATACAGGGGACCCTTTGACACTTAATTTAGCAAATATTAAAGGAATGGAATGTATGTGTGAAGTAGATGGAGTAATGTATGATGTAAGATTGAGTTAGCCTTGTTTGAGTTTTTCTTCTTAGTTTATATATATAAGAGGTCATATAATTTTACCTGGTGGAAAGAGAAAAATGATGGGGGTATCTAACTTCCTAGAAAATTAAGTTATTGGTTGATGTGTCACACTTGTCATTGAGAGATAGGTTGGTGTTTGAAAGTAAGTCATCAATGAAGAAAAAGACTTGACCATGATAGTTGGTGCGAATTCAGACTTCAAGATAGCTATTGGTGGCAAGATTGGTTCAAAATAGTTTGAGAGAGGTTGTTACGAGCGAAAGAGGGTGGCCATTATAGACGAAAAGATTAAAGCGCATGGATCAGGCCGAATGTGCTAAAGATGATCATTTTAGACAAGAACACATTACAGTTTGTTCATGAGTAAGGTATTTTTTTTTGTTATAAATATGGGCATTCTATGTTATGAGTAGGGTTCAATTAAGCTTGACTAAGCATGGTGAGGGTTTAGTTGAGCCAATGTTAAAGGGGGTTTGTTTGGAGATTAGATGGTTAGGTTGGGCTTAAAAGGATTAGGTTGGGCCAAGAAGGAGAGGGTTTGGTTAGGTTGACCTTATTTTCTCTTTTCTTCTCCCTTTTCTCCCCACGTAACTTTGGTTGCGCAAGTAGGATTAAATAAAGCTAGCTTTCAGCTCACTTATTTTTCTTTCCTTCCATTTCTCACTTTTTTCTTGTCCTTCTTTTTTCTCCATTCTTTTTTCTCAATCGATTACCAACCTCTAGGGTCAATAAGGCCTTATAGCCTATGCTTGGCTAGTTGGCGAACCTCTTTTTTTATATATATACCATCAATACACACACACAAACTACCTTATTCCTAAAACAAAACATATTTATTACCTTCTAAAATAGAAAAGAAAAGAAATCCTCTATAAAAGAAATCCTCTTCATGGATAAAAATTAAATGTAATAAATGGCATAATAATACAAGGGCCTACTCTATTAAACTAGCTCGTGCGTTTATGTCACATCTAATAAGGTAGCCCTTATATATGAAAAGAACCATGTCCGCTACCATAAACTTTGAAGCAAGCCCTACCTTAAAGTCTAGTTCAGAAATTGTCACATATGTGCAACTTCACAATGATCATCCTTCCAGATTAGGATGTTTATAGTGATGGGTGAAAACAATAAGGAATTCTTATCATTTATCAATAAGAAAAGGACACAGTCGCTACCTAGTATTTTAGTTACTAAGAACCCTAACTAGTTTTAGAGTCTGGATAAAGGGATTGACTATATATAGAGAGGATATTTCACCCTCAGTACACCTTACCTAAAATAAGCTATATTATTTATTTGTTGATACACACTAAAGTACTATTGTGTTTTCTAACCATTGGTCTATCTAATGGTTAAAGTCAATCCACCACAGTAAAGCAGATCATAGCTTTAAGGGTCAAGCCTACTTATTCTAGAGTCACTTCATAAAAATAAAAGAAATTATCTTTTTATTCAATATTGAAAATATGTCTTACGTATAAGTTCATAATTATATGTAGTAAAACAAACAAAATAAATTTTTGGTATTTTTGAAATGTAAGTCAAGTTCTTATTATTTTAATTTTTAATAAACTAGTTATTAAATCCAAGAATGCATGCAAAGATATCAACAAAACTATTTTTCTTGAATTTTCATATTTAAACATGCTAAATCATGCCATGTATTTTATTATTTTTATGTTTATTATTATTATTATTATTATTATTCAAATATAATTTTTATTTTTATTTTTGAGAGATTTAGCTATATGCAAAATAAAAATATTTAAATGTATTTTTGGAAGAAAGATTTTTTTATTTTCTATCATGTTTAAATAATAAAATAAAATTAAAAAATTAGTTTATCTAATACCGAAAAAACATCTTGCGTATAGGTTATAATTTCAAACATTAAATATAAGAGGTTAAAAAACTGTAAAGGACTAAAAAAAAATTGCAAAATAGTTCATAGAAATAATGATGATGATGATGCTTTGATTGGAAAACAAACCTTAAAAATAAAAATAAAATGCATTTTTTCTTTGACAGGACTAGGCTTTGCCCAATACAACTTTAAACTTTAAATGTTCAAGATGGTCATATAGACTAAGCTTCCTAGCCAAGCCCACAATTGATACAGGTGCCAAATAAAGAAAAACATATAAGCTAAGAAAGGCTGTGATTATCCAAGCAAAAAGAAATAGACCATCATGCTAAAAAATTGGCTTTGAAAGCTTGACCAATGAAGGGAAATAAATGTCATTCTTTTATTGAAAATCTAAACAACACTTTTAAAAAATCTTGCAAATTGCCTATGCCAAAAAATATGAGGTTTTAATCAATACAAAAATGAACAAATATCTTCTCATTAGAAGAAAAAACATAGGTTTTCAGTAGTTTGTCTATGTAGTTTGTCTATGGTTACTAAGTCATTATATTACTTTATGATCAAACATATAAGCCCTATAATCAATCATACAAGAATAACTCATGGCAACAAGTTGGAAGTTCATGCTTTAAAGGTGTAAGAAAAGTACCTTTAATGAAGAAGAAATAATGAAGCAATGTTGTTGAAGCTTATAACTCCTGCTACTAGTTACAGTTGAATCAAAGGCTCCTCGTAGCAGCCACAAAGTTTTTCTTCATTCCAATCACAGCCACTACCAAAAAATCAATGAATGCAAATGGAAACACCAATATATTTTTTTCATTGGTATTATACGGTGATTTTTACTGACTGGATTTTTTCCATTACTAGCATCGTTGGTAAACATCTAGGAAAATATGTTGTCAATATATACCAAAATAATCCCAGTAGGAACAAAAGGAATAAAAAAACAGTATAATAATAAGTTTTTACAAACACCATTAGTGAAAAAATTATAGCGAAATTTCAAACAGGCAAATAGTACACTAACGTGACATTTATACCGATAAAATTGTCAATGGATTAACCATCAATATAATTTCATCAGTAAACCTATAGGTAATATTTAATATATGACTTGATGTTCAACCCTCTTCTCCCCTCTCCTTTCTTTCTACTTCTTCCTTAAAAATCCTCTGCAATAAAACAACCCTCCATCCCCCCTTATTTTAACACAACTCATCCTCCCATAATTTTTCCAGTCACAACAACATTCTATTTGATAGCATTCATGTTCTGATTGAAATTTTATTGAGGATTTTCCATCTTAAGTAAGCAAATGTACCTTTTTTAATTTGAACATAATTTTAAAATGTTAACTTTTTATTACACATTTTTGTAGTATATATATTTTGTTTGAGTGTTTATTTGTTTTATTATTTTTTCTCAAACAAACTTGTTGTATAGATTTATGATTTAATTTCTACATGTTATAGTTTGTTTTAAATTTTGTAAAATTATATTTGTTTATAAATTATTGAAACTTATGTCGAACTACTGACTTAGGTGTGTTATGATGAAATAAATAATGGCTTGTTTAACTAGTTTGTTTTATATTTTGTCAATTTTATTGCTGAGTTGTAATTTTTATAAATGTGTACAAATTTGTATCTATATAGATAATTGATAACAAATTAAGAGAAGTATTAAAGTAGGTTGAATAATCTTGAGCTAAACCAATATTTTTGCAAATTTATTTAATTAACGTAGTTAATTAATATATGTTTTCATCATTATTTGATATAGGTTTGATAGAAATGATGGATGATCATTTATAAATGTATTGAGATTCACCCCAATGATTATGGAGGATAGATTATTGTAATGGGGTTTAAGCTTTTTATTAATTACATAATATCTAATCCGTGAAATATTAGTGGAGGTCATATTAGGTGTTCATGCAAGAAGTTAAAAATAAAAAAGTTCTCAATTCAGATATTATAACAATGTATCTTCTATATAAAAAAAAAAGGTTCACAGAGAAATACCTATATTGGTATACACATGAAGAACCATTTGTTCCTCATGAGACCATGATAGAAAAGATGGTAGGGTCAACTTCTAGTGCCAGCAATGTGCATGGAATTTTAGATAATAATAATAATCCTTATTGGACTATGGTTATGAATGCGATGAGAATGAATCAAGGCCATATCGATCAATGTTCAATTGTAAATAAAAAACCTAATGTAGACGTGGCTAGGCTTTTGAAAGATTCTGGCGAATCATTATGGGATGGTTGCACAAATCACAATAAATTATTAGCTATTGCATAGGTGTTTACCATCAAGTCAAATTATAGGTTGAGTGAGGCTAGTTATGAAAGAATTGTCAAATAGGCGAGAAGCATTTTACCTGAAGAGAACAGGCTGAAAAAGAATTTCTACACTACTAGGTCTATGATGAAACCCCTCGGTCTAAGATGCCAGAAAATTGACATATGTCCAAATTTCTACATATTGTACTACCTTGAAAATGATGAGATGACTAAGTGCAGGACATATGGGCATTCCCATTATAAACCTAGAACTAGAAAGGGAAGGACTCTTGTCGCACATAAAAAACTTAGATGCTTCCTAATCACACCTAGATTGCATATGTTATTCATAACACCAAAGATTTTTGAGCACATGGCATGACACTAATCACATGATGCGGTGGATAAAGTGATGGTGCACCCTTCTAATAGTGAAGTATGGAAACACTTTAACAGTGTACATCCTCACTTTTTAGTTGAATCAAGAAACGTGCATTTTGGGTTATATACAGACAAATTCACTCAATTCGAGTAATTTGCTACTCATTTTTGTTGACTGATTATACTTATGGTTTGTAACCTGCCACCGAGGATATGTATGAGACTAGAGTTCATGTTTTTATCTATAATCATACCCGATCCTAATAGTTTGGGTTAAAATATAGTTGTTTATCTTTGACCATTGATTGATGAGTTGACGCAATTGTGGTATTTCAGGGCTTTAACATATGATGTATTGATGAAACATAATTTTTTTATAAAGGCAGCTTTTATATGGACTATCCATGATTTTCCAGCTTATAGAATGGTTTTACGTTGGAGCACGCATGAAAAATAACAAGGCATTCATGCTAACAAACAACGGTAAAATATCTTTATTTTACTGTCACAAATGGTTCTTGCCAACAAATCATAGGTACAAAAAGAACAAAAAGGACTTTTTTGTTGGAAAAGTTAAAAAGGATGTTACACCTTATTTGGTAAAGGGAAGTATAAAAGGAAGTATTTTCTAAAAGTTTCCTTATTGAAATACCAATATCCTCTGTCATAACCTTGATGTCATTCATATAAAAAAAATATTTTTCAGAACATTTTCAACATAGTTATAGACATGAAGGGGATGACAAATGACAACATCAAGCTTAGAATGGATATAGTTTGTTTTTTCATTGTAAAAACATGGAGTTGGTTTATGTTGGGTCATGAGTCGCAAAGCTCAAAGCAAGTTTTGCCTTAGACAATAATACACAGCTACTTATCTACTAGTTGCTTAAAAGCTTGTGTTTTTCCAAAGAACATGCCTCAAGCATATCAAGGTTAGTTAATTTAGAGGATTGCAGATTGTATGGAATGAAAAGCTATGATTGCTATGTGTTTCTTTAAACATTCATTCCATTAGCTTATCAGGCTTTATTGCTAAAAAGGATATAAGATACACTCACAAAGATCAATCATTTCTTTAGAGATAGATGCTCTAACAAGTTGTAGAAACAGTACATTAAGAGACTTGAAATGAATATTGTCCAAACAATATGCAAACTTGAGATGATAGTTTATCCATTGTTGTTTTACTCGATGGAGCATTTACCATATAGGGAAAAGGTTAAAGGTCCAATCTAGTATAAATGGATGTATTCATTTGAGAAGTTAAAGATTACAAATATAATGTAATTAAAAATGTATTTTTATTATTTTTATTAATTAAAAACATTTGTTTAATTCAATGGAGTTACTTGTTTAACCTTAATATAAAGGTTGAAAATAAGGTGCATGTTGAAGCTTTGATATGTGAGGCCTATATTATTGGAGAGATCTCAACATTTATATTGTACTATTTTGAACCTCAATCGAGAACAAAAATCAATCGTATTCCAAGACATGGTGGTGGTAGTAGTGCTGGTGGTGGTGGTCAAGTGCCTTCAAGCGAGAACTTGTCAATATTCTTCAATCCTGGATGACTTACAATAAATGAATGTGGAGCTATAAACTCCAAATTGATTAAGATTGGATCCAAACAAAAGGTGAGCACCCTCTCTACTATGATCAAGTGGTCTTCAACGACAATTATGTTAAAGTTGCTCTAACAAGTCATCAAAAAATGTCAACTCAGTTATCGATAGTTGTGATAACTATTTCACAAAACCAATAATTTTTTTGGTATGTTCACACTTAAGCCTTATTAATGGATTGTTATCAAAAGTTGGTCACGTTTCTATTAAGACCAAAAGGCTAAAAAGAAGCTTTTTGGTCTCCAAGTTTAGAAAACCATCAAAACCTCTAAAAACCAAGTTTGTTGCAAAACTACCATTGAAAAATCAGTATAGGTACCAAGCTTACAGTTGTGAAATGTATCAAGAACCCTCTTATTTTTATCAAAGGGACAAACTTTGATCAATCTATGTTTAAACTTATCAAAAACCCTACAAAACCCTGGCAAACCATATATTAGAGCAAAAAAAAAAAGAGAGAAAGAAAGGGCAAAAACTGATAAAGGAATATTAAAGTGTGAAGGTTTAAGAGCCTAGCACAAGAATTTTCTCAACTTGGAAAAAAAAGTAACATGCTATGAAAAGAAGAAACCAAAGGGCAGTAGTCATTGCTTGAGTGTGGAAGGTATAAAACATTCATTTATCCTGGAATATGATATCTATGAGGCACATCTTCACCTTGTTCTTTCAAGTTTTATGGTGTCTTTTAACATTTATTGCATTATATTGTTTTTGGCTTTGATTTTTTTATTAATGCATAGAATGTCATTCTTTTCTTTGTTTGATCTTGTTCATATTATTGGATGTTTAGAATATATTTGGATATTTAGATTAAATGAAATAAAAAGAATTAAAAATTTAGCAGGAGGGCTATTGATTTTTATTTTTTTTTGTTTATTAGTGTGTGTGTGTGTGTGTTCTAGGTTCCTAAGCATTGCTTGGGTTCCAAGTGTTTAAATAATCAATTTTGAATCTATTTAATGTTTTTTTAGGCTGTTTCAAGTTGGCAATTTCAAAGTTTGGAACCTCTTGTATGATTTTTGTGTTTTGGTATTATTTGTTAGTTTCTTTATTCAAACATATTTGATTATGGTTGTGTAACTTGTCAAAATAAAAAAAGCATGTTTTAGAAGTAAAAATTGCCAGTTTTGGAGGCCTGATAGTGTGCTAAGTTTCTAAGCTATTTATGGGTTAGTGAGAAGTGTTTTTTATGTTCTTAAGAAGAATATTGTCTTCTCTCAATGATTTGGACCAATTTTGATCCAATTCTTTACATATAATCCTTCATCCATCTTTATTAGTCAATCTATGGTTTATTTGCATCAATATTATGTTTTTAGTAGGTTTTAATCAGAAGATTTAGGTTTTGAACTGAAACTCATTTGACAAAATCATGATTTTTCAATGATAATTAAAGTGCATGAATGCTAGATTATATTGGTCCTTGCATGATTTTCAACTTGTTTGTATCCTTGTTTAGTCCATATCTAGTCTGATTTGAAATCTACATTGCTAGGTTCATATCGAATATTCTTCGATGTTCTTCAAATTCTTTATTTTTATGAGTTTTGATAAAAAAAAATTTGATTTTTTGTGTTTTTTAAGTTTGGTTTCATTATGGATACTAGTTTAGGTTTTGGTTTGTTTTTAGGGTCAAACTAGTAGAGTTTGGTTCGGTTTATGGTCGAACCAAATGTTTCGATTGACCCAATTGAGTCATAAGCAGGTCAAAAGTTAAATCTTTTTTTGGCTAGTAATGTTTTTGTTAAAGGTTTCCTTTAGCTTAATGGTGTGTTTGGCAAACACCTCCTAAGTTTATTGTAACAATTTTGGTTTTAAGGGAAAATGAATTTTTACTAAATATGAATTTTGTTTGTTTCTAATCCTTACATAACAAATTGCATTTTTATTCATGAAAAAGAGTGAATTTTTTTCTATGTAGTTTTAAAAAATGTTTGTTTGCATTTCTTTACATTTTTTATGGAATTTATAACATGTTTATTGATTAGTACTTAAAAGTGCATTTTTATCAAGGCTTTATATCATCATTTTGCACTTGAAGTATTAATAACTCCTTAACTAGAGCATGTTTTATAATAATAAGTCTGATAATATAAGATACCTTTAATTTATGGTAAATGCTCATTTTAAATGCAGGTATTTTCACAATTCAAATGATTGATTGTTGTGATTACTATTGGAAGTATTCAAAGTTTGTTTCAGGTTTGTCAGTGTTCGTTGTTTCAGGTGATATCTTCTATACTCTATCTTTCTACCTTAGAACATTGGAGACAATGTTTCGTTTTGGTTGGGGGGGAGGGGTAATAGTTGATATTTACAAAAAAAAAAAAAATTTACTAGTTGTGTTTTCTATTTGCAAAACTGATGTAACCATATTATTCGATAGTTTCACCCATATTTACCTAATGTTTTGTCCATGTTTTATATGTAAAATGCCTTGATATTCTTTATTTTATGTTTTGAAGGCACTTTTGGATGAAAAATGCAAAAAGGAGTAAATTGGAGATAATTGGCAGATTTGACGTTCAGTCGATGTTTTGTGCAGAGCGTGAGTTCTAGAGATCGAAATGAAGTGATTCCAGTGGCACTAAAAAGCTAACATCCATACCTTTCTGGAAATGTAATGCAAGAAAAATAAAAAGAGGAATATCATGGAAATCACATCCTTCAAAGTCAAATCTCGCATTTTGCCACTATTGACCTTTGTCTATTCAAAATTCAATATTTGGAGCTATAAAAGTCTAATTTATGCAAACTCAATTTTGTTGGATTCCTGACTCAAAGATCATTAAACGCTCCAAATTTTGTTAGATGAGGGAGATATGATTTTTCAAAGATGACAACTGAATTCTGCCAGCAATCAGGTTTCGTGAAGAAATAAGTCCAAATTACATTTCGAAGCTTCTAAACCGTCATCCAAGTTTTTATATCAGCAATTTAGCTCCTCTAAGTTAGAGTTTGAAGATTTCATGCAAGGCTATTTCTCTTTTTTAGGGAAAATAGTTATTGAAGTACTTAAATATCAATTGTCAACTTAAGGGAGGACTACTTTGTAAATTAGGAACTAGGGTTTCTTAACATATAAAAAGAGAGAGAGGAGAGAAGGGGGGCAGCAGCCAGAAGTTAAGAAACACAAATTCTCTCCTCTACAAACCCAAAAAATCATGCTCTCTTCATTCTTTAAGAGTAGTTGTTCAATAGTTATGCAAGGTTAAGCTTTTTTCTTGGTTGCAAGGACACAACAAAGATTGATTATGAATAAGTATGGTTGTTTTCCTATGCATATTTTCTATGATTGTTGTTGATAATTGCTAGAGTAGAACTCTAAGTTATTATTGTGAACAATTTATTGCTAAGTTTGATATCAAAACCGGAGTTGTGATGTATGAACTTGTGAAGCAACTAAGCTTGATAATTGTGGCGGAACTACATTATTAAACTTAGGGAGAACACTCAAATATCTAGTTCTTAGGGCTCCCATTGAACTAAATTATTAATGCGGACATTGTGATTGTTTGTTGGTTAGGGTTAGTTATACGACAGATCCGTTAATTAACCAACATTAAGAAAAGATAAAAATTCAGAATATAAATTGTAGTTTTGTTTCAAGGATCGGTTCTAATTTCTGTTGGTGGATGTGTGCTTGCAACCAAGGTTTGTTTTCTTGATAAATTTCGATTTCAATTGATTTTGTTTGCTAGTTTAATTTCTTCCATAATTTAGATCATCACAAATCAAAACCCCCCAATTGCATAACGTATAGCATAAAAATCTGAACTAAATCTTCCTTGTAGGATCGACCCCTTGCTTGCTCTATATTATCTTGTGTGTTGTGTTTTAAGCTAGGGTAATTAATTTGTGCGACCACGACATCGCAACAAAAACCTTTATTACTATGATAGGAGAGTCAAGGAGTTTTTTTGTTAAAGTGACTCTTGAGACGCATCCTAGTAAACATTCTTAACAAGGTTTATTATAATACTTCTTGAAATATTCAGGTTTACAAACTCTCGCATTATTATTTATTGCTTTTACTCGTATACTCATTTAACAAGTTTTTTTAAACCTTTATTTTCACACACACACTTTAACATATGATTGTGGGTTGTATATTGGATTATAACATTATTTATGTTCTTTTGTTAAAGGTAACAACTAAAAGAAAGGGATAATACATAATTTGCAAAAAGAAAAAGAAAAAAAAAGAAAAAAATAATGATAATAAATGTAATTTAAAAAATAAAATAAATAAAAACGTAGTTACGTTTGGTTTCGTAGCCTCCCTAACCTGAGTTATTAAGCCCGAATGGGTGTTTTAACACCTAATACCCTAAAGTCAACTGACTTGGGAGCTATTGGCCCAATGCTTGTTATACAGGTTAAGGAGAAAAGCTTAAGGGAATCAAACATTGCATTATCTATGTATCAGTATCTGCAACCCGAGTTAGTAAGCTCGAAGGGGTGTCTCAACACCTAATGCCCTAAGACCAACTGGTCTGGGAGTCATTAGCCGAAAGCTCATTATATGGATTACAGATGCATTGTGTTTTAAGTTATATGTATATAAAAAAATAATAATAATAATCACAACCCAAGGACATTAACCTTAAACATTAAAACATAATATTGTTTTCAAACATAATATTATTTTCTTCTAATAAAAGCTCCATCATCTATGTTTTCATACATTGAGCATATAAAAAAAGAAGGTTTATTAATATCTTATTTCAACAATATGAAGCAGATATATATAAATTTAATGAGAGTTTGTTTACTTGGATAGAGTAATGGAAGTTAAATGATGAATACCTTGCTTTGGGGAACTTGCAAATTGTTTTTCTATTTTAACACTTTGATTACTAGGGACTAGTAATAAGCTGGTTGGGGGGTGTGATTAGTACTTAAAAGTGCATTTTTATCAAGGCTTTATATCATCATTTTGCACTTGAAGTATCAATAACTCTTTAACTAGAGCATGTTTTATAATAATAAGTCTGATAATATAAGATACATTTAATTTATGATAAATGCTCATTTTAAATGTAGGTATTCTCACAATTCAAAGGATTGATTGTTGTGATTAACTATTGGAAGTGAAAGGGCAAAGAAAAGGCTAAGTTTACGAAGGAGATGCCGATTCACTTTAAATTAGAGCTATAGATCCTGGATTTCATATTAATTTAGATGGCTGGAAAGATAAGATATAGACCTACAACTTTCATAGGTATGGAAAGACCTAAAATTGCCATTTTTAAATTCAAAGTTTGGCCACAAAAGAGAAGTCTGAATCTGTCTTGCAATCCAACCCAAACACTACTCAAAGTTTTACCCATAACTGGATTTCTAGAAGTCTAAATGATCTGAAATTTGATAGGTGGAAGGAAAAGATAATTTCCAATAACTTTCATGAAAAGGACTAGCTGAAATTCGGATGGTAGAAGTGACATTTCATCTAGACAAGAGCATCAGGGCTATCCACCACGTCCACCAGTAGCACTACTCAATAATTTAGATATATTTCGAGTTTTAGCACTCCAAATGATCTAAAATTTGATGGGTGGAAGGAAAAGATAATTTCCAACAATTTCATGAAGGACACTTTGCTAAATTCTGATTACATCAATGTCAATTTAGCCAGCCAAAGTGCTTGAGTGATGTTGTCCACCAAGTCCACTAATCAATAGTTAGTCACTACATCAATTATCAATTACCACATAAATAGTTTTGAATTTTAGCCTATAAAAGGAGGCATTTTTCATTCATTTGGGCATCTTGTTTTTTATATCAAGATCATGTTCTTGCTCTCTCTTTTTATATGTTTATAATGCTTAAGTTTTGCTTTCATTAATCTCTTGCTCATTCTTTTCATTTCCTTTACTATACTTAGTTAACTTATATCATGTTTATGTTCTTGTATTGTTTCTTTAAGTTATTCTTCTTCATAATGTCTAGCTAAGTTAATTATGTCAAGGTGAAAAGGTTTCACTAATAGTGCTGGGATAAATATAATATAAACTCAATATAGACTTCAATACTTATATCCTAAACAAATTGCTATTAACATGTCTTATCATTTTTATCTTATTAATTCTTAATACCTTGCTTGTTAAATGGTTAATCTAGATTTGTGTTGCATAACACTTGGTACATCAAATACTTGATCCTTCATAGTATTCGGCCGACATTGTTATTGTGAAAGGAACTTGATTTATTGTCAACATAAGTTAGCATCATGAATACTTGATAAAATTTACAAGTATGGTGTTATGTAAATAAGATGATTAATATGATCATGTTGATAATTAATAAAGAGTTTATCTCTTACTTATCTCTAATACTATTAGTGTATCCTCTAATCTTGACATTTGTTTTTATCATTTTATAAGCTTCACATTAATCTTAAATCTCAAAGTCCTCTTTAACTTATCTTCACCACCATCATCATTATTGTTGTTATTGTTGTTGTTGTTGTTGTTGTTTTTATTTATAATTTATATAGCTAACCTCCTTATGGTTTGACCCCGGTCTTGCTAGGTTATTTATTACTTTGACACTTCTGCACTTGGGATAAGACATCAACTCTTTGATCGTGTCATTTATAAGAATCCTTAAGGATTTGACCAATATTTCAATAACTCTAATTGTTTTTCTTCTAAAAATTAATGGTCAATATTCTAGTATAAATATTGGACAAACAAATAGGCTAGTATTTAAATATCAGGAGTTAACTAGAAAGTTCTTAGAATTATTTTATAATATTCACCAATATTAAATGAAAGTATTTTTCATCACAATATACAAGTTGTGGAAAATGCTTTTGCCTTGCAGGATAGGTGAATCCTTTTCATGACACCTACACGAATTCTTCCTATATGGATTTATCAAGGCATACAAGCTTATAATAAATTTAAAATGTTGGTTTGTTCATGAACATAAATATTTATTTTGAGCCATAAATGGATCATCTATTACGAACCCATCAACACCTTTAAATCACGTCCAGACCACACAATATAGCTTACCTAAAGTAAAGTACATTAGGACTTATAATAGCTTTCCTAACCACAACCAGTCCCTTACCTTAGAATTTCTGATAAAATTAGTCCACTTGGGTCACGTAGTGACCTTAAACAAAACAATTTGATGGTGACTCATTGACCTCGACATCCCACCACATCACACATACATGTGCAATAGTAGTCATGGCTGGGAGATAATGTTTGTGGCAATGCTCCTCTCCCTTCCCACATGTTGCTTGAGTTTGGGTTTTATAGGATTTTTATAAAATAATTAGAGAGGTTCTACATCTTATAGGTTGATAGGATCTTGACCCTTCCTATTGAGGAATATACCCAAGCCATTCATCAAAGCTAAGAAAAAAAGCTTATCCTGTTCTGCAACCGAAAAAGAAAGGATATAAGGTTGTTTTTATAGGAAGAGCAGTGATGGGTAGTGTTTTTAGGAGAGAATCTGCATGAGTTTTTAGTGTAATAAATGCTAGAATGTTGTCTTAGAGTGAAGTACAAATATCAGGGTGTAAGTTGGCAAGAGATTTGTGTAGTTTGATGAAGAGATAAGGGAGAAATTAAGGCTAAAATGTGGGTGTCTAGGCATCTTTTTATTTTTTTTTGGGAAAAAGATATTGAATAGTAAAAATATAATCTATTTCAATTTGGTCCCTAAACCTTTGACACTTTGCTATGGAGCCCCCTAATTAGCCTTAATCTTTCAAATTCCTTGGAATTTCACCCTGAGCCTTCTTCAATTGGACCCTTAAATTCCAGCATTTTTTACTTTAAATTTGATTTTTGGTTTTGAATTTCTTCAATGTTGTACTCATTGAACTTCATATTTCAAATATCTTTCAATTGAACCCCTAATTGTACCAAATTATCTTCTTAAAGTTTCAATTATGTCCCTAATCTTCCCATCTTTGCAAATTCATCTTAATTTGGCCTCCAAATTTGATTTTTTTTTAATTAAGTTCTTAATTTGAATCCGCAAAACTCATTAAAGGTTTAATTAAGTTTTTAAACTTATTTAAGTCTTCTATTTTTTACCTAATTGACTTTCAAACTTAATTTTTACTTAAATTGAGTCCTTAATTAAGTGAATCAGACCTTTTAAAAGTTTAATTAAGTCCTAAACCTAACTGGTTCCTCTAATTTTGGTCATATTTGGATCTCAACCTCAATTTTCTTTCTTTCTTCATCTCATGTTGTTGAAATCTCCCAATATAGCTATTCTTCTAGTATTTTGGTATTTTGCAACTTAAAAGCTTATCTCTTCGTATCTCTAAAATATTTTTAGATTTTAAATTTTTAATTTTTAATTTTTGAATAAAAAAGAAAAATATACAAATAATTTTAGAGGACCCTAAATTAGGTTATAACAGTTTTTCTCCTCTTTACAATACTTACAGTATAAAGTCTTTTTAAAGGACTTTATAAAATAAGTTTGTAAAGAAAAGAAAATAGTGTGAAAACCTTTCCAAGTTGGGAGAAAAAACCATTAGGGATTTCTAACAAATCAAAATGGTGTTAGCTATTTGAGCATATGTCTATTATGTGAAAGATATCTATAATTTTTAATAAATAGTTTATGTTTGGGTAATTATCTCGTAGTTTGTGATCGGGTAATCATCATGTGGTTTATGTTTGAGCGACCTTCTCGTGGTCTCTGTTCGACTAACCTACTCATGGCTCATGATCAGGTAATTTGACTATGTTAAAAATATTTTTATTTTTTCATGAATGATCTCTATTCAGGAAACTAACTTGTGACTCGTGATCAGGTAACCTTCCCGTGTGTAAGAAATATATAGGATCTTTCATGAATGGTCTATGTTCGAGTGACACCTATGACTCGTGATCAAATAACCTGCCCATGTGTAAAAAATATCTAGAATTTATCACAAATGGTCTCTATTCAAGTGAGCAACCCATGGTTCATGATCGGTTAACCTGCTCATTTATGAAAAATATCTAGGACTTTTCACGAATGGTCTTTGTTTAAATGACAACTTATAACTCATGATTAGATAACTTGCCTGTGTGTGAACATATGTAGAATTTTTCATGAGTGATCTTTGTTCAGGCTATCAGCTCATGACTCATGATCGAGTAACCTATCCATGTATGAAAAATATCTATGACTTTTCACAAATGGTCCATGTTTTGACGACCAGCCTAAGGCTCGTGATCAAGTAATCTACTTATAGTTTTTGTTTGGACGATATGTTTATGCTTCGTGATTAAGTAACCTGTCTGTATGTAAAAAATATCTAGAATTTTCTAGGAATGATTTTTGTTCGAGAAACTAGCCAATAGCTCGTTATCAAGTAACCTGCCTATGCTGTAAGAAAATATCCATGTTTTTTTTGTCAGTATATAACTAAGAATTAATTCGTTGACCTTTGAGGATCCAATTTCAAAAGGACAATTCTTTTGAGATTCAACTTAGAATGACTGCATAATTGGGGGATTAATTTAAAAATTGCCGAACAAAAAAATTTGAAACACCTGTACATGGTTTTATGCCTCTGGATAACTTTTTTGTTTATAACTCTATAGCCCGATACCTTAACCATGGCTCATGAACTTTATCAGAAGGGGAGAGAGAAAAAAAAGTGAAAGTGTGATTTAAAGTAAATTAATATTATTTCATCTTTGAAACTGGACAAAAGCAAAATCCTATAAAGATTTCCAAAACCAATATAGCCGTTTTTGAACTTGAAGCATGTAATTAATGAGAGATGAAAAGGTTTGCTTTTACCTTGGAAGCCATGATTTGAAGGCCAGCATACTTGACATCCCAACTGAACTCTGTCATGGCCCAGCCAATCCCACCGAAACAATGAGCATTTCCGATGACGTACTCCAAATACTTGTCATCGCCGGTGGCCTTGTACAACCACATAGCTCCCCACAGCAATTCGTCTTTGTATCCACTCACCGACGCATAGTAGCTTTTCACCACCCCCACGCTTTCATCGTATTTACCTCTGTACTTGTCTCCAAACTCAAACAACTCCACCAAAACAATGATTATAAAATTATGTTGCACTAATACAGAATCCGCTAGAATAAAGAGTTGTATGAAATTGTAAGTTGAAATCATAACCCCGCAAGATCTAAGTTATCTTATGACTAAAGTTGGTCTTTGAATTTACCTGTTGGGCATGGTGCAAGAGTAGGTGAGAGTAATGCGGGTTTGTTCCCTTGAACACTATTGAAGCTGCAGCCATTGCCGCCGTAGTTTCTCCAGCAAGATCTGACCCAGGATTATTCTCGTCGATCTTGTAAGCTTGCCGTGATGTGGTCATGTCCTCTGGCCGTTGCCAGCAATAGTGGTCGGTGTCACCATCACCCACCTTACAATATGGGGCAATAAAGTTTGAATAATTAATTATGTACATAAAAGCAGCAAGGTAATACCAATTTGAATTGTAATTAATGCAATGTATCATACCTCTGCCCATAGCACATTCGGGCTGGTATGTGCCTTGATGAAATAATCAGTGCCCCATTTAATTGCTTCTAAGGCATGTTCTAATTCTCCGGCAATGGCAATCTGATGTTGAAATTCTATTACATTCCATGAAAGCATGGTCACAGTGAACGCCATTGGCAGTCCAAATTTTACATGGTCGCCTGCATCATAATATCCTCCAACCAAGTCTACCTACAAAAAATTCAATTGATTATTTTGAGAAAATTAAAATGTAAAAATTTTAGGGAGGGATTAATATATGGTAGTCAAGAAACTAAGTTTATACTAACTCCTTGTTCTAAGCCATCGGTGAGACCGGAATGGTGACGCCAAGTGACTCGTTGGTTGTAGGGTAAGCGACCGGAACGTTGTGACTCGAAGTAAAGGAGGCTCTTTCTTAAGGCATCACCATAATCAAAAGAAAGAGTTCTTGTATTCAAAAAGAGGAAGATAGAGATCAGGAGAAGACACCAACGTGTTTCAAATCTGGTAGGTTTTAGAGCTGCTCCATAATATCGATGCCGCTGCCTTCTGTCCATAGTCATCTTTC
This sequence comes from Populus euphratica, assembly GCF_000495115.2. Lineage (NCBI taxonomy): Eukaryota > Viridiplantae > Streptophyta > Magnoliopsida > Malpighiales > Salicaceae > Populus > Populus euphratica. The sequence continues at coordinate 210,874 of NW_011500207.1, forward strand.
CCTCTAAATCCCAACTCCCCTGAAGAGCTTTTTTCTTTTTTCCTTTCAAGGGGTGGAGGGAGGCTAGGGACTAGGGAGAGACGGGAAAAAAAGGGAAGACGACTGAGGAGTCGCAGTGACTTTGAGTCGTGTCCTCAATCGATGTAGTGTAGGATCTGTACGTCTCCTGTGCGTGTCGCTCTTCTTTTGTTCTTTGCACAAGCATGATTTATGCAACGATCGATTTTTATTTTTTTCGTCCTTCTACAAGTGGAAACGGAGAGGAATATGTTAAGACTTTCGAGTCTCTCTCAATCTATGGAAAGATTGTGACTCTTTCTTTTTTTACGTTAGGTATTTTGAGTGTGTTTGTTTGCTAAGTGTACCGTGCGGTGCACTCATCAAAAACACAAGGCACAGCTCGCGAATAAACATAATCTTACTTCAATTACTCCATAGTTATCCTAAAAAAAGAAGAAGTTGTTTTCCCATTATATTCAAGGAATCAAATTATGGGGTAGCATACAAAATAATTTTTCTTTAATATATAAAGCTAGTTCGAAAATATCTTGCAAGTCTTTTATGCACAACGGACATTCAAATCATGTGTTTCGAACTTAATATACAAATGTCCATAGATTTTTGGCTTCCTTAACGAATTTGGGAACGAGGAGATGAACAGTTGTCTTCCTAGTATATTGCTTTGACAGAATGACAGTGGTTCTGTCTAACATTCTGGAACTAATTTTGGCGATTGTGCATCAATTAGAGACGATGTCATGACTGTTTTCATAAACGTATCAAAACCATTGTCTCTATTTAGAAAGAGTTTGTCGACAGGTTCTTGGATCGATCTTTTTATTTACAGTGCAAACTATCAGAACTACTAAATTATTTGACCTCTGGAATGAGGGCACTACTATGCAGGCACTGTCAACGTAGCCCTACTGATATTTCAACCAAAAAAAAACTATTTATATAGTCATTTAGAGTTCAGAAAAGAAATTATTTGTTCTTCAGTCCTGCCATGTCTCATTTGGCACTCCTACTTATTATTCAAATGCCATTTTGCTTCAGCGCAAAAAATCTCAAATATGCTTTGATAAACGACAGTTGCTGGGTAGTTATAGTGGTAGAATCATCAAATAATTTAGCTGGAGGCCATCAGGTGAAAATCAACAAAACCTTTGAGTAGTCTTGATTACACCAATCAATCCAAGATTGGTTGTGCCTAAGAGTATTACGTCATAATCATCTTCGCGTGTTAGTAAAAAGTAAACATAATTATTACCAAAAGCCAGCATCGCCATGATTATCCATGATTTTTAAACTGTGAAGTGGTTTCCCATCATATATTTACTAATTAAAAAGCAAGCAACCATATTTATTTGTTTATCTGCTATTGATCAAAGTAAAAATAAAGTTAGATAGTCGCCTACTCTAGGTGGTTTAAGCGATTTATTTTGTATTTCTTACATGGTGGACAAATAAATTAACAGGATTTTGCTATTAAATTAAAAGTAATAAATTATAAGGACTAGATGTTTTACGTACTGAAGCGCTGCTGGATTACTAAAATGTATCTATTGTGCTTTGAAATGTCTAGTTTCATCCTTAAAGTTTTTATATTTACATCTCTAGTTCATGTTGTTTTTAGTTGACACTCTGATCCTTAAATTTATTTTTTTTTTCCCTTGTTTCAATTCTTGGGTGTTAGAACAGAAGGGAGAAAATCATCAAAAAAACAAAAAGGAGAGAGAAAGATTTCAATCGACCACAAAAAAAATCAATTTTAATGTTAATGGATTCATCGAAAAGACGGGAGTTCAATGAAAGTGATTTGAGCATTTAATCATGATAAAAAGGTAAATTAGAGTTCAAAAAATTTGTTTAAATTAGGTTTAATTTTGAGTTTTGAGACTGATTAAAATATATTTTAGGATTGGAAATGTGATTATTAAAATTCCTAATATATATATATATATATATTTGGTGAAAATTAGATTAAAATCTAAGTTTTGGAATTCAACTTCCCCAAATCTTAATTTTTCAGTTATCAAAAATAATCAAATTTATTGTAGTTGATGACACATCACTACCTATATAAAATAATCAAATATGATACATTATCTATTTTAATCAAAAACAAAAGCAGATACATAGGACTAAGCTTTTTCCTTTTTAAGGTTAGGTGCTTGGGCCTTAGTTTTTAACCGAATCCAAGTATCTGATTTTTTTATTATTTTATAATTTTAAATATTCTAAAATAAAATTATTTTTAAATAAAACAATTATAATGTTATTTTAAAAATCATAAGTGATAATATTGTTTTCATATTATTAGAGGTTTTAGATGATAGTATTAGCAATTACTTCATGAATAATTAAATATGAAAATAATATGTATAATGCTTTTTAAAAAGTTTTTCTTGACTATTTAATAAGAATAAAATATATATTTTTATTATTACTAAGTTTTTAAATTAAGTATTATTTTATTTTCACATAAAGTAGTATAAAAATTATCAGAGCGTAATTATTTGCTTTTTATTAGAATTTACTTTTCAAATCATGGTAAGTATTTATTAAAAGAACATATATAAATTAAAAATAAATACTTTTATATAAAATAAAATAAAAAAACACATAATCAAAAGAAGTAAGATTTAGCTAGAGAAACTTTTGAAAAAGGTTCCTAAAAAAAAATTGTTTGTCCTACAGAATTATGTCTCTATGGTTTCTTAAAGGAACAACTTTTTTCATGGTAAAAACTCATTATCTTCTATTTTGTTAAAAAAAATAATTTGATAATCATTTACACAAATTTTTTATATAAATAAAGTAGACGGACTTATGCTAGCACAACAAGTTTTTATTTTTAATTTGAAAATTTAAAATTAAATAACATTATTCATTAAATGAAATATAATAAAACAATAGTATTTAATACAGCCAATTAAACCAGATTTGTACTATAAGACTATGCTTAAGATAGGTGCTTATTATAGTTATTTCAATTTAATGTAATTGTGATTTATTCACATTTCCAAAGTAAGAAGGTAAGATTATTAAATAGTATTGTTTTCTTTTATTTAAATGTAATAATATTTATCAATCCTTTTTATTTTTTTGTTTTAAAAGCAATTTTGAAAAAATATAAAAGAATTTTATTTTTTTGCTTCAAATTAATATTTTTTTATGTTTTTAGATCATTTTGATACACTGATATCAAAAATAATTTTTTTTTAAAAAAAATATTATTTTGATACATTTCTAAGTAAAAATTACTTTAAAAAACAATCATAATCACACTTCCAAACAAGCTAGCCGTAAGTGCATATGATTGACATATAGCATATCATCCTAATTAATAAACTTAAAAGGTTCTAGAGAAATAAATTTTTATAAAATAAAAAAAACTTAATAATATATAAGCACAAGTCAAGACATAAGATATAAATAGAAATATGTTTAGCGTTGTGGTAGTTTTTTTATTTTTAAAGTGCTTTTTTAATTAGTTTTTCACTTGAAAATGCATTAAATTGATTTTTTTAAAATGTTTTTTTATAATTTTGATATGTAAATGTTAAAAATTTTAAGAAAATATTAAAAATATATTTTAATTCATTTTTAATTAAAAAATACTTTTGAAAAACAAAATTCATCACATTATCAAATACATACTAAGACTACTTAGAATTAGTCAAGAATCAAGAAAGAAAGAGAAGATTAGTATCTAAATTATGTTGTGATTGCTTTATTTTGACTAAAAATTATAATTATTAAACTAGCCTCGTGGATCAACCTATAATTCATCAAATCAATGTTTGGCTTATGTCAGGTTTTTAAATTAGTTTATAGGTTGGCCTTGTTAAATTCATATTAAATTGGTTGAAAATCACTAAGTTGATTAACTCAACCATACTAGAATGAAATTTGACTAGATCAACTAAAAATTTTTTTTTTCAAAACAATATTATTTTAAAATTAATTTAGATTGACTCAATAAACTTAAGAACCAAACCTTGGAATTAGTCATTCCAAACTAATTTTGAATACTTTTTTTTAAAAAAGCATCATATACAAAATACAACAAATGCTTTGAAGTTAATTGTAATTTTAAACTCGTGATAATCAATTAAAAAGTCGTCATTTATACTAAATTTAGAAAAGAAGAAGTTGAAGCTAGTATACAAATAAAATGTTATTTTAGTAATGTTAAACATGAATAATTAAATCATGATTTTAATTAAAGGATTTAATTAAAGGCAAGTTTTTAATAGTCAAAAAGAGGCCTTCTCCTTCAAAATTTGAAAAGATTTCAAAATCCCCTTCACTTATAAAAAAAAAATTAAGAAACTTTTATGAAATCTCAAAGAAATAAAAATTATACCTTAATTTACCAAGATTTATTTATAGATCTAATTTACCAAAATTTATTTATAGATCTCACAACAGTCAATATATATTTTTAAAATATACTTGATAAAGTCATAAAAAAAACTTCACACTAAAATAAATTATTTTTTTTTTGCTGAGTTCTAAGCTTGCTTAATTTGTTCTTGTAAAAACAAGTCTATCATGGAATAAGAAATACTCTGATACTGGAGATAATATTTAAGTTTGATTGATCAAGTAACAAGCATAAAAAACCAAGAGGATGAAAAATAATGTTTAGTTACGTGTCGAAAAACTCAATATTCTCTTTATATTGTTGAGATGGAAAAAAAACTCCTCTCTTACTAAATCTAAGAATATATATATCCTATCTTGCAAAATATTTGAGCAGGTCACTATGATATTTTTCATTGTGATAGCTGTAAAATATCTTGAAAAAACAACATAGGCATTAGTGAGAGAGAAAGAGAGAGAGAGCGGGGGTGAGCCTGTCAGACTTTGATAATCTTCATAATCAAGTTACATGATAGCTCAATTGAGATGAAAAAAATCAACTCAAGTTAGCTCGATCAAGTTAAAAGATTCAGCTCAATCAAGCCTTGGTTAAGCCAAGCCCAATTAATTAGTAAGCCCAAAATTTTTATTTTTAGTTTTGCATTATTATTTTCCTCACAAGTCTTGAAAATGTACATGTAATTAAGATTTTAACTGGCTAAAGAGACTAAGAACATGCTTAAAGTGTAAGAGTTTACATTTGTCATGCTTGCACAAAAATGTTGCCTTTCAAGGTGTTGTAACCCAATTTTGGATTCACTAAAATTTTCTCGAATGTTATTTTATGTTATTATTCATAACAAAAAAAAATGAAATAAAAGAAGAAGAAGAAGAAGAAGAAGAAGAAAGAGAGTTTAAAATATATTTTCTCGAGTCAACCGCATCTTTCGATCAAAATCGAGTTCACCAGTTTAATACGGGTTAAACGATGTCAACTAGGATAAAAAATGAGTTTCGAGCCATTTCAGGTCAAAACCATCATTTTCGGTCAAAACCGAATCTACCAGGTCAATACGGGTTAAACCATGTCGATCGGGATGAAAAATGAGTTTCTGGCTGATTCGGGTCAAAACCGTCATTTTCAGTCAAAATCGAGTCCACCGGGTCAATACGAGTCCCACCATGTTGACCGTGATGAAAAATGAGTTTCGGGCCGTTTCGGGTCACAACCATCATTTTCAGTCAAAACCGAGTCCACCGGGTCAATACGGGTCCAACCATGTCGACCGCGATGAAAAATGAGTTTCGGGCCGATTCGGGTCAAAACTGTCATTTTTTGTCAAAACCGAGTCCACCGGGTCAATACGGGTCCCACCATGTCGACCGCGATGAAAAATGAGTTTCGGGTCAAAACCGTCATTTTCGGTCAAAACCGAGTCCACCGGGTCAATACGGGTCCCACCATTTCGACCGCGATGAAAAATGAGTTTTGGGCCGTTTCGGGTCAAAACCGTCATTTTCGGTCAAAACCGAGTCCACCGGGTCAATATGAGTTCCATCATGTCGACCGGAATGAAAAATGAGTTTCGAGTTGTTTCGGGTCAAAACCGAGTCCACCGGATCAATACGGGTCCCACCATGTCGACCGCGATGAAAAATGAGTTTCAGGCTATTTTTGGTTAAAACTGGTATTTTTGGTCAAAAAACCCAGTCCACCAAGTTGATACCCATATAAAGATTTTTTTGTAATTAAAATTGATTTTTAGTGGTTGAAAAGCTTTTTATAATAATGATTTGAATTTTTAATTTTACCCCTATAAATAAATATTATTATTATATATAATAAAACAAAAAAATAATTCAATTTTGTCACAATAGGCGGAGGATTTCTGTTGATGGTAGACAATGCAGCTGTACATTGAAAATTTTGCACACCGTAATTACCTGCACAATCTATGATTCGTTGTCCCTTTTCATTGGCTATTTAATAGCCAACGAAACCAAGCTCACAGGACGAACAGAAAACAAGAGAATTCGGAATTCTGAATTCGAGAGCAAACTATTCATATTGTGTTACTATTTGCTGCTAATTTTTTTACTTTTTCTTCACGCTAGTAAGATATTGAATTTTTTTTAAAATAATTTGAAAAATATCAAAAATATCCTAACCGTTAGATCTAATAGTATTTAAATCTGAGCCTTTGATTTCTTAGGATACAATAGGCTTTACCACATCGGATTAAAACTCAAATCCATCTCAGCCTTTAAAATAATATGCTCTTTGATCCTGTTGCGCCACGTCATCAGGTGTACCAAACACTCGGTACACCGCGACACACCAAATCATAGCCCAGCTCATCCTGATCGTCCGATCAACTTGCAGATCAAGCCAATCACAGTCGCACGATCTGTTCATCCGCGATCCAACGGTTCCCAGGCTTCAGACGCACCGGTGCACCATATGCTCGTTCACACCATATCAAAACTTAGAGCCCCTCTCTCCTCTCGCCGGCGATTCTCTATCTCTCCTCCGATCTTCCATTTCCGGCCATTTTAAGCGGCCAAACCACCACAGAAAAGTGCATCGCCTCCTCTAAAGCAAAACCCTGGCCGTTTTACATGATTTCACCAGCGATTCTAGCCGGAAAAAGGTCGCGACAGTCATTGGCCGACCGAGCTTCGAGTTGTCGATTCTCCTTCATCAGCCATCAACAGCCATCGAGACCACCACCATCAGAATTCTCGTCCTCAGATCTACCAGAATCAACCATCTTTTGGTCGGAATCTCACCGGAAAATTTCACCGTCGTGAACAGTAGCCGTGCGTGAGCCACAAGCGCCGCTAGTGGCATTTTCATAAATTTCAGAGAATCCGAGGGTATTTCAGTCTTTTACCTGTAAAGTGGCACTCAGGTAATTTTCTATGATTTTTTATGGTATTTTTGATATTTTTATATATAAATACTTGTAAATTTTTGCATGTAAAAAAAAAGAAACAAAAATAAACAAAAATAAATTTAAAATAAATAACGACGCGGATCCAACACCCATTTTATCATGTTACTGTTCATGGGTCAAAACCCGATTCTCAAGAATGGATATACCCATTTCTCAATGATATCAAAATAATTTTTGTTTTATAAAATAAATATTATTTGTCGACACGTCTCTTTTATTTACAGAAAAGGACCGATGTCAAAAATTTAAATACCAAATATGGATTATGTCCATTATTATTTCTTTTGGTAAATTAGACATAACTCTTCTTTTTAGGGACAAACATCGACATTTTAGACAAAGTCTCCTAATTTTAGGGACTGATGTCATTTTTAACACGTCTTCTATTTTTAGGGACTGACGTTAACCATCTTAAAAAATTTTGCAAATAAGCTCAAAATATGATAACATTTGAATCAAATGAAAAACACACAAGTAAGGGTAACCTTTTTCTGAAAGGATATTTTAAGGGTGATGTCTACCTTCCCTTAATCATAACTAACCCAGTACCTAAATCTTTGGGATCAGTGTCTAATTTTGGATTTCTAGTTCCCTCAAATTACTAGATGGCGACTCCAATAAAATCTTTATTTCCCCTAATCAAGAAAAAAAAACAATTATTCTTTTTTGTTAAAACAAACAAAAAGGAGTGGAGTCGTCGCCCGAGGTCGTGTAGCGACAGAATGGCGACTCCACTAGGGATTTAGGGTTGAACCAACTGCTTGTGTTTGCTTTTCATATGCTTTTTCTTATTGCTATTTATTTTTGGCATTTATTTTATTTACATTATTTATTACTGTAATTCTTTTCAATTTTCCATATTGCCACATACATGCATGATATTTATTTGTGTATTCACACACTTCACGGTGAACCCATAAAAGCTCTAGTCCCGAGCTCGTCCTTTTTAAGATTAGAAAAGAAAGATTCAAATGGCAAGTGTGGCTTATGTCCACTAATGCTCATTTGGATTTTCGTTTGGATTGTAACTCATCCTATGCAATGGGTATTGTGGAATGTTTTCCCATACTCATGTTGTATAAGGTTAAGAGGCCGATTACTTCACTAGTAATTCGGGCAATCTAAGAACCAAATAATTTCTTTAAGGATAGAATAAACTAAGCCAAATCTTATGAGTTAAATCCTATCAAATAGGATGTACCCTTTAAGACACAAATAAATATCAATGCATTAACATACATTTTTATATACATTCCATATTCTCATTATATCTCCACCGATCCTTATAGGAAGTGTGAGATGGAACAAACCAATACTATTGAGGAATTTTTTACCAGATCAGAATTGAGTCAACATGATGAAGGGGATTGTTTGCCATCAGAATTTGAGCCTCAATTACCAGCACACGTTAAATTAGATGACAGACCACTTGGTACAGGAAAACTACTAGATTATTGGGAAATGTTATCCGTTCATGATCAGATCGATTTTCAGAAACAATATAGGGACTTGTCACATTTACTAAAAATTAGGGTCTAACATGCTTGTTTTCAGGCCATGATAGGTTTTTGGGATCCAGAATATCGGTGCTTCACTTTTGCTACTGTGGATATGACTCCTACTATCGAGGAGTATGAATCTCTGCTAAATTGTCCCAAGTCAGAAAAGGTGTACTTTTACACACCTATAGAGCATGCATTTTCTAACTTTGCTTGGATTACCTAGATAGACTGTCAACTAGCAAAATCACATGCAACTAAACGAGGAAATAGCCAAGGTTGGTTTTAGAATGAACTAGAAGCTATATTCAAGAGGAGATTACATGATGAAAGCAATGAAATTCGATTGAGAATTTTGGCCTTGGGCATATACGGTTTTGTTCTTTTCCCATCTGCCGAGGGAATGATCGATTTTGAGGCTGTTAATGTATTTAAAAATGTGGTGACCCTTAAAATTAATCCTGCTACAACAATATTGGCAGAAACTCTCTCATCCTTGAATTATTGTAGAAAAGCCGGAAAGGGTCGTTTAAGATGTTGCTTCCAGCTGTTGTTTGTCTGGATTGTGAACATGATTGAGGGGAAGATTTCAGGTTTGGTTGGTACCCCATGGCATCTTTATTCTAAGTTGGAGAATTTTTCTGAAAAACATTTGCATGAAGTAGGAAGAACTACATAGGAATCAATGTTTCTGAGTCTGAGTAAATCTCAATTTCATTGGAGGAGTCGATATTCTTACTTCAAATCTTATCTGGCATACTGTGGTGAGTACCCATGGGTCTCATTGATAGGAGCCCGCTGCTGTATTAGTTATTGTCCTAACATGGTTTTACGATAGTTTGGATTTGAGCAATTTATTCCAAGAACTACCGAACTGGCAACATTTTATGAAGATTTCAAGACCTCAAAGAAATTATTAGAGTCGGTGAAAAAGGCATGGAAACATCCTGGTAGGGTTACTTCTGCTAAGAGAGTAGAAGGAAAAACAACTAAAGGATATCCAATATGGCAAAAGAAGAGAGGGAAAGGATACAAAGTTCCTCCATTTGAATGGCCATCCAAGTCTTTGATTCAGTCTGCTGAAGACATACACGAAGAAGTTCATGCTCAACAAGAATCTTATAACCTAAATTTGAATGCTGAAGTGGAAGAGTTAGCAGCTAAAAAAAGAAAGTTAGCATCTAATCTAACCATTCGAGAAAAAGCATTGGCTATCATAAAACAGGAAAAGGATGACTTGTCAACTCAGCTACAACATCAATAACTTGAGTTCCAACAGCTACAAGAAAAATATGCACTTCTGTCAAAAGATAAGAGGAAGCAAGATGTCAACATGAAGAGATGGGTTAGAAGAGCATCAAAATATGAGGAAATGACATTAAAGTTGGAAGGCAAATAAATCACTCCAGGAACAGTGTCAAAATCAAGATACAATAATTGCCAATTTAGATGAGCAGGTGGACCATTTGCTTTCCATTGAGCAAACCTTATCATCAAAAAAAGAAAATGTAGAAAAAGAAGTAGAATGTTGGGCTTCTGAAGTTATGCGCTATCATGTACAAGCAGATGATGCCAAGAATTATGCTTCAGGATTAAGAAGTATAGCCCAACAAATAGCAGATGGTGAGCCAATGACTAGAAATGAATTCCATCAGTTTTTTGGGTTAATCAGAGATGGAATTAATGAGATAGTAGCATATGATGGTCCAAGGCTTTGGAAAGATTGACTTGTTATGATTCTAATATTGTAAACCAATAAAAGACAATTTCATCATCTTTTCATTATGAGAAATGTTTATTTTGATATGGATTTATGGCATCAAATTTCTTCCCTAAATCGGTTCAAGTTCCTGTAGGTTTGGAGTCCTTAGTGAGAACTTTCTTAAAAGAATCTGATCTAGTCTGTTCCTCATCTAAGTTAAAGGAAAACCTGAAACAAACAACAAGCATGTATCATCCATATGGCATTTTGCATCTATTTGTGCATTTTATTCATTTTACTTGAATTCATTCAGGTTGAAATATAGGTCCCCTAAACCATAAAATTCATTACACTCGACTACGAAGAAAGATAATGGAGAACGAAGAAAGAGCACATCTAGAGGCTCACTATCAAAGGGAGTTGAAGAGCATGAAAAATGATATCGCACGACTTATAAGTCTACTCGAGCAGACCCTGGTATCCAAGTCTGGAGAGGATACCTCTACTCAGCCAGTAGTTACAACTCTATTTGTATCTACGCCAATAGCTCCTTTTGTATTCACTTCTCAAAATTTAGGGGCAAATCCTTCTTCATTTGAACAGCAGTTCACTGCCAATGTTCCACCAACACAAGTGCCGATTATAAACTTGACAACTGATGACTCATATAAAATGAGATACTCTAAACATATTGATTATGATAAATTGACAACTCTAGAAGAAAGATTGAGAGTAGTTGAAGGGGCAGACTTATATGATCCTGTTCATGCTGCAGAGATGTGTTTAGTCCCAAATTTAGCTGTACCTAAAGAATTTAGGGTACCAGAATTTATCAAGTATACGGGAACTGAATGCCCAGTCACTCATCTTAAATCTAATTGCAATAAGATGGCAGAAGTGGTGAACGATGAGAAACTTCTTATCCATTTCTTTCAAGACAGTCTTTCTGGATCAGCACTAAGCTAGTATACAAGGCTAGATAATACAAAGATCAGAAAGTGGAAAGATTTGGTCAAAGCTTTTGTGGAGTAGTATAAATTCAACATGGAGGTAGCCCCGGACAGATCAAGCTTGTTAGTCATGGAGAAGGGCAACAAAGAGACTGTAAGAGAATACACTTTGAGATGGCGTGAAAAAGCATCTCATGTGCAACCCCCTTTGTTAGAAAATGAAATGGTTACTCTATTTTCCAACACTTTTAAATCTCCTTACTTTGAACACCTAGTGGGTAGTTCAGCTCAGCATTTCTATGATGCTGTAACTATTGTTGAGAGGATAGAACAAGCAATAAGAATGGGGAGAATGTTAGAGCCTACAGAGAAGAAAGGCTTTACTAGGAAAAAAAAGGATTCCAAGGTGAACAATGTGGAAGGAAAGTACAAGGGTAAGAAGAAAAATTACCATCATTATAACTTCCAAATACCTACCTAATAAGTTGCAAGTGTAAACTTCACTAAACCTTTCCCTAGCAACCAACAAAACCAACCAAATGACCAACAAAGTAACCAGATTGTTAATCCTCCAAGAAGGAATTTTCAAAGAATCCAAGAACGATTGCCACCATTATCACTCCCCTTGGGAGAAATGTATTCGAAGTTGTTGAGTATTGGGCAAGTGGCCCCTGTTCCCTTAACCCCACTACAACCTCCATACCCAAATTGGTATAAGCCTGATATGACATGTGAGTATCATGCTGGCATTGTTGGGCATAACATTGAAAGTTGTAATGCATTTAAAAACAAGCTTCTGCAATGTGAATTCCAACCCTTTACCCAATCATGCTACAAGCAGTGGAGGGGTGAATGTTGTAGGAGTAGAGGGTAAGAAGGAAAGAACTTTGAAGGTTTCCATGGAAAAACTATATGGTATGATGGTACAGTCTGGATATTTATCCAAGTTTGAACCAGTAATGAATGGAAATAATTACTGTAAGTTTCATGATAAGGTGGGACATCACATTGATGATTGCGAAGAATTTCACCAAGAAGTGAAAAGGATGCTGATTTTCGGCATGATACGGATAGAAAGTGAAGAAGAAAGTAGTGAAGTTGGGATGATAGGCCGTCAAGAGAAAAAGAAAAGAGGTTTGTAGACTCCAACCAACTGTGGGTGGTCCACCAAAACTAATCCTAACCATGCCTGTATGCACTAATAATGGAAGTTAGGGCACAATGCCTTACAATTATGGGTATGCTTTCAATATTAAAAATCATACTCCAATCTTCCATATTGAAATCGGTGGTTTAACTCGAAGTGGTCGGTGTTTTACACTAGAAGAATTAGAGAGGCAGAGGAAAGCTAAAGGAAAAGAAACAGTTGATGCTTTTAAAGATATGGAAGTGAACAAACCTATAAGTGAAGAGGAGTCTAATGAATTTCTGAAGTTGATGAAGTATAGTGAGTATAGTATGGTAGATCAGTTGAAGAAAACTCCTGTTAGAATCTCTTTAATGTCACTTATCTTGAGTTCTGAGTTACACTGTAAAGCATTGCAAAAGGTGTTGAATGAAGCATATGTGCCACAAGATATTACTCAGGATACAATGGAGCATTTGGTGGGAAGAATTCAAGCCTCCAATTACTTATACTTCACTGAAGATGAGCTAGACCTGAAAAGGACGGGGCATAACAAGCCCTTGTATATCACTGTGAAATATAAGGACTGTCTAATCGGCAAAGTGCTTGTGGATAATGGTTCAGCTTTGAATGTGCTACCAAGGCATATGCTAGATGAGATGCCAATTGATGCTACTCATATGAGGCCAAGTACTATGACAGCTAGAGCATATGATGGTTCCCCTAGACAGGTGATAGGGACCATTGACATTGAATTGTTTGTAGGGCCTCAGATGTTTTTGATAACCCTACAAGTGATGGATATCCATCCTTCGTATAGCATGTTATTAGGAAGGCCATGGATACACGCCTCTAGGGCTGTGACATCATCTCTACACTAATGTCTAAAGTACATTATCAATGGTACTCTAGTGAAAGTTAAGGCTGAAGAAACCTTGTCCATGATAAGGAATGTGGCGGTCCCTTATATTGAAGCAGAAGATTGCAAAGATGGAAATCTCCATGCCTTCGAGATTGTGAACACCGAATGGGTACCGGAGAATACGGTGTTGAGAAGACTAGTTATTTCTGATACTGCTAGAATGATAGCTAAATGCTTTTTGAAACATGGGCTACCATTCCAGAATGATCCAATTGCTGGAAATCTTAAAAGAGTCAACATGATGAAAATTAAGGTTGTTGATTAGAGGTTTGGGCCTGGCTTTAAGCCTAAGAAAGACGATCACAAGAGAGCTGCTAGGATAAAGCGAGAAAGAAGGTTGGCTAGAATAGAAGGAAGAAAGCCAGAGGAAGAAGACATTGTAATCCCACCTATCCATGTTTCTTTTCCAAAGTCAGCATATGTGATGAAACCTGAAAACATGATGGAAGTCTTGGGAGAGAAACTTCTGTCATGGATATCAACAATGTAGAGGAAGGTGAAGGAAAAGGCTGGAACTGTGATGATGAGCAAAAAACAACAAAAGAAGATGAATTGTTACCTTAGTTAACTGTCCATTCTTTAGAAGAGGCTCCAACAAGCGCTTTTGTGCGAAAGCTTTCAGTTGAAGAAGTATTCCAGAATTGGGAGATTGAAGAAGCCCTAGTTGTTTTCAAGAAGTAATGATTAAACGTCTACTTATATTTGCTTTTATGTGCTCTGTGTGCTTTGCATTGTAGTTTGCTTTGTGTTTTTATACCTAGTTGGAAATCTTGGCTCAAGATGACAACATAAGGTCTTTTTATAATTGTTGAGCCAACTTTTAAAATATTATTGAGATCAAGCATTTTCATCAGCATTTATTATCTTCTTTTTGTTTTGTTCGGCTACAAGATATGCATTCACACTAAAAACACCTTTTGCTTTCAGGAATTTTGAAAGTGAATCCTCTATAAATCCACAAACATATTGCATTAAAAATGAATGGCCAAACTTTGATAAGGATGAGATTGCAATGGATGAAGAGGAATGGAATGAAGAGTTTGCTAGACGGGTAGAATAGTTGGAGCATGCTTGGAAACCTGCAAAGGAAGAATTAGAGGTGATAAATGTAGGCACTAAGCAAGATAAAAGAGAGCTAAAGATTGGAACTTTGATTACTACAGAAGAAAGATGCAATTTAACCTCATTACTACAAGACTTTATCAATGTGTTTGGCTGGTCTTATGCAGATATGCCTGGTTTAGACATTGATATTGTAGTACATAGATTACCTTTGATAGAAGGATGTAAACCTGTTAAGCAGAAATTAAAAAGAACTCGCCTAGATATTGTGCTCAAGGTCAAGGCAGAGATAGAGAAGCAGTGGGATGTCGGTTTTCTAGAAGTTATTAAATACCCTCAATGGGTATCTAATATAGTGGTAGTCCCAAAAAAGGATGACAAAATCAGAGTATGTGTAGATTTCAGGGATCTAAACAAAGCTAGTCCCAAAGATGATTTTCCTTTACCTCACATAGACGTCCTAGTAGACAACGCAGCTATGAGTTCAACTTACTCCTTCATGGATGGATTCTCCTGTTATAACCAGATTAAAATGGCTGAAGAAGATAAAGAGAAGACCATTTTTGTCACACCATGGGGAACATTTTGCTACAAAGTGATACCATTCGGGTTAAAGAATGCTGGAGCCACATATCAAAGGGCAATGGTGACACTTTTCCATGATATGATACATAAAGAGATTGAAGTGTATGTTGATGATATGATTGCCAAGTCTAAAAATGAAGAAGATCATGTTCAGGTTCTAAGAAAATTATTTGAAAGACTAAGGAAGTATCAGTTGAAGCCGAATCCTTCAAAATGCTCGTTTGGGGTAAAGTCTGGAAAGTTGCTAGGATTTGTGATAAGGAATAAAGGAATAGAGGTCAATCCTGATAAAGTGAAAGCAATTCAAGCTATGACAGTTCCTAAGATCGAGAAAGAAGTAAGAGGCTTCTTAAGATGTTTGAATTACATCGCTCGATTCATATCTCAGTTAACAACAACATATGAGCCAATTTTTTGATTACTTCAAAAAAAGAACCCTGGTACATGGGAAAAAGATTGTCAAGAGGCTTTTGATAAAATAAAGCAATACTTACAGAATCCACCTTTGCTAGTACCAGTTGTGCCTGGAAGACCTTTGATCTTGTATTTGACAGAACTGAGGTAGCAATGGGTTGTGTATTGGGACAACATGATAAATCTGGAAGAAAGGAGCAAGCTATCTATTATCTGAGTAAGAAGTTTACCGATTGTGAATCCAGATATACTATGACTGAGAAGTTATATTGTGCTCTTGTATGGAGTACGAAGCGTCTTCGACAATATATGTTGTATTATACCACCTGGCTGATCTAAAAAATGGATACTCTTAAATACATCTTTGAGAAACCCTACTTGTCAAGCCGAATAACAAGATGGCAAGTAATGTTGGCTGAGTATGACATTGTATAAAAGCAAGAAAATCTGTAAAAGGAAGTGTAATTGCTTATCATCTAGCAGATAATGCTATCAAAGATTATGAGCCTTTGAAATTTGACTTCCCAAATGACGATGTGTTGATAGTAGAAGAAGACAAAGAGAAGAATGATTGGTGGATCATGTATTTTGATGGGGCAGTGAATGTTTCTGGTAATGGAGCAGGCGTTGTGATAATCTCACCTAACAAAAAGTAATATCCTGTCTCAGTCAAACTACAATTTGAATGCACTAACAATACTGTTGAATATAAAGCTTGTATCCTTGGATTAGAAGCTGCTTTGGAGATGCAAATAAAGAAGCTTGGTGTCTATGGGGATTCAGTGTTAATAATCTGTCAAGTGAAAGGCGAATGGCAAACCAAGGAAGAAAAACTGATACCATATCAACAATATCTCTCGAAACTGACTGAGGGTTTTGATGAGATAGATTTTACCTATATGGGAAGAGATAAAAACCAGTTTGCTACTGATGCTTTGGCAACCTTAGCTTTTATGGCCAAAACTGATTACGGAATCAGGGTATAACCAATTTGCATTGAGATTAGAAATTTTCCAGCTCGTTGTTGTTCAATTGAAGGAGAAATAGATGGGAACCCATGGTTTTATGACATCAAGCAGTTTATCTAATATCAAGAGTATCCCTTGGGGGCATCTAAAGCAGATATGAAGACCTTGAGAAGGTTAGCTCTGGAATTTTACCTGGATGGAGAAATTCTATATAAAAGGTCATTCAATGGAAATTTACTAAGATGTCTAGATGAAATCGAAGCTAAGGTAGCATTGCAAGAAATTCATGAAGGAATTTGTGCAACTCATACAAGTGGGCATATGATGGCTAGACAATTACAACGATCTGGGTATTTCTGGATGATCATGGAGAAAAATTGCATTGATTATGTCAGGAAATGTCATAAATGTCAAGTATATAGTGATAAGATAAATGCACCTTCAGCTCCTATATTTAATATGACATCATCATGGCCATTTGCAATGTGGGGAATAGATGTGATTGGGCCAATCAACCCAAGGGCCAGCAATAAGCATCAATTTATCTGAGTAGCAATTGATTACTTCACAAAGTGGGTAGAGGCTAGCTCTTATACCCATGTAACTCAAAAGGTGGTCAAGAGTTTCATTAAGAAAGATTTGATCTGCTAGTACGGTTCACCGGAGAAGATAGTGACCGACAATGCCCAGAATTTTAATGGAAAAATGATCACAGAATTGTGCATGAAGTGGAAAATTAAACATTCAAACTCATCTCCCTACAAACCAAAGATGAATGGTGCTATCGAAGCTGCAAACAAGAATATCAAAAAGATTATCTAGAAGATGGTAGTCACTTACAAGGATTGGCATGAGATGCTTCCCTTTGCTCTACATGCATATCGCACAGCAGCAAGAACATCTACTGGAGCTACACCTTACTCACTAGTATTTGGGATGGAGGCGGTGATGCCTTTGGAAGTAGAAATTCCATCTTTGAGAGTACTAATAGAATCTGAACTAGAAGAAGCTGAATGGGCTAAAGTGAGATATGAGCAGCTAAACATGATAAGTGAGAAGAGGTTGGCTGTAATTTGTCATCACCAGTTATACCAAAGAAGGATGGCCAAAGCATATGACCGAAAAGTCCGACCAAGAGAATTCAAAAAAGGGGATCTTATACTAAAAAAAATCTTACCACTACCAAGTGAAGACCGAAGCAAGTGGGCAACAAACTATGAAGGCCCATATGTAGTGAAGAAAGCATTCTCCAGAGGGGCTCTATTACTAACTAGGATGGATGGAGATGATTTACCTAGGCCTATGAACTCTGATTCTGTGAAAAAGTATTATGTATGATGTGTTTCATCCAATCAAAATCAATTAAATGAAGTTTTGGCCAGGAAATTCTCTTTGCATATACCTCACCAAAAAGCCTATGCATATCTCAATGGCTCAATAATTTGATCTTTCAAACTTTTTTACAAGAGAACCCATTCTTCTTAAATGAGGTTTTAAAAGAATTGATTTTGTTTATGATTTCAATGAAATAAATCAATGATTTGTTTAGGATAATGTTCAAAGCAATTCCCTTGAAAGAGATGACCATACAAGTCAAAAACATACAATTGGAACAATTATCACTTAAATTATGTCTTGGACTTACATTTTATCAGCATGAATAATGGTTGGTAGTATATTAGCTTGTCATGGACTCACAAAACATGGTATCTTATAAATCCAAAGCATTACGCTGGATGTGGACAAAGTTTATTGATTTTAACTGATCTTACTTGAAATGAGGAAATGCCATATTTGATATTCCTTCACTTTCTTTTAAAATTATCCTTTGCAGTCCCAATTTGAGTCGAGTCTATTTAAAGCTTTTTCTTTCATAAGAACCTTAACTAAGATCACACCCTACACTGGGGGCAAAAAGAAAGAAATGATCATGGAAATCATCTTGAAGACATATGAGCTTATGAAGTCTGACAACAAGGAATTCAACAAAAAATTCCAAATTGAGAGAATTCCCAACAAATAGAAAAAAATTCATAATTTGGAATATTTAGTATCATTTTGTTGTCAAGATAGCAAAAGAAAAGATGAAGATAAGATAACAGTGATCTATAGTTTTCAAACCCTTAAATACTTTTTTTTTTAGCTTATGAAATCCTCTTTCTTTTACAGCCTTGAGCCATAAATACATTACATGCCTTTAAAGTCCTTTCTAATCAAGAAAGCAACCTGGATCAATAAACAGCGTTCTCAAAATATAAGAGACTTTTTCATAAAGAGTTATGACGTAGCAAATAATTACTCATTATTATTCATGCTGTTAAAATGAGTGTTTCTAAAAATAAAAGGCAATTGTTCCTTTTCTTTCAAAATACATTCAAGCAATCGCTTGAACACTTTGAAAACCAAAGCAGAAGGTCATCTCATCACTTACCTTCATCTAAGATTACTTTTACTAAGAGATTTAATACAAATCCTAGAGTTGCTTGAACATTGTTGTAAACAGACATTGAGACTTTTAGTTTTCAAAAACAAAAGAGATCTTTTGAAAAATCATTTTTGAAAAAAAGGTTTTCTTTGTAAAAAAAAAAATGAATATATGACACACCAAGAGGCAGTGTTATAAAATCAAAGATTCTAATGATAACAAGAGCGAAGGAGGAAATGAAAAGAGACAGTTAATTTTTCTAGGGGCAGCGAAGCAGTCACCAGAATTCTTCTAGGGGTAGAGAAGCAATCACCAGATTCCTAATGGCACAAAGAAATTTGCTTCCCTAGTGGGAGATACATATGATAAAACTGTAGACTTCTTCAAGTATGGGATTGAAATAACATGATTATGCAGTTTCTATGAAATGAGATTGTTGCCTCTCATAATATGATCAGTTAGACAATATGATAACTGATACATCTTCAGATATGAAAATCCCAGGTGAAGTGGGATAATCCTCATATATTGACCATGTGAATTGGTTAAAGAATCCTCAACAATGGAAATGTTACCAACAACATAATGTCAGGCCAGGGAGAAGCTAATGCTCTCAACGAAGTAACCAATGGAGAAAGAGGCAGTAACTATTGGGAAACTCAAACAAAGTTTATCTTGGAGAACT
Source organism: Populus euphratica (assembly GCF_000495115.2). Classification (NCBI taxonomy): domain Eukaryota; kingdom Viridiplantae; phylum Streptophyta; class Magnoliopsida; order Malpighiales; family Salicaceae; genus Populus; species Populus euphratica. The sequence goes on from NW_011500207.1 coordinate 230,540, forward strand.
AAACAACATGGGTCAGCTTGAGTAGATTTGAAAGACGCGTGAATTAAAAGAGCTTACTAACATTCAAGATCGCCAGACAAGATGAATTAGGGATCTATATTTCAAAAAGGTAAGATGCATTGCATATCATCTAACTTCACAAGCATTGCATATTTGTCTTGTAGATATTTCTTGAAACAAAATTCCCAACAGGATTCAGACGAAATGAAGTTCTTCTAATCACATCAAATATGGCAATTTCATAAAAGCAAAATTCATAAATAAAGACAAGAAAGATTTTTTTTTCTATTCATGACAAAAGGTTTAAAAGTACAAATATTAAACAGTGTGAGGACGATCAGGGATATTGTCATCTTGATCATTAATCATGCCTCGAAATTCTTCAAATTGTTTACGCATATGCTCCATCTCTTCCTCGAATTCGAGGTGTCGTGTGTTAACATAGTCCTTCCAAAAGTCAACACGTGTATTTAGCTCTTGGTTTCTCCTCTCCAAGTTGTTTCTGTGACGTCTTTCATCACGGAGTCTATTCTTTAAATTCTCGATCAGATGATGGAGATCAAGAACCTGAGTATTCAACTCAAGTCTTCTGGCATGAAGACGCTCTGCAACGTTCACCAAAGATGAAGTAGCTCTGATACTGAGAGCAAGTGACTAATTCACTGCTTCAATATCGCTCCTAGCTACCAGCATTGTTTCATCATGGGGAAGGACCATGTCTCTAGCCACGGCTACAGCAGTATCTTCATTATCCATTACAGTATCTTCTATTGTAACTGGACGACCATTCACTTCAAAAGTAGTACGCCAAACTAGAGGCTCTACTGTAGGAACAAGATTTGGGTTAGCATTGGAAGAAGAGGAAGACATGATTAAAGCTTCAAGAGTTGAGAACTTTGAAAGGCTTGAAATACAAGAAGTTGATGATGTCTGTCACCAAATACTGTGTGATTTATAAGGATTCTACTCCTACTATTATTTTGAACAGAAGATCAAATCTCAACCGTAGATATAAGACTTTCTTGAGAAGCTTTCATCATCTCTGAGATCGATTTACAAATCAGATCTCAACCATAGATATAAGACTTTCTTGAGAAGCTTTCATTATCTCTGAGATCGATTGCAAATCAGATTTCAACCATAGATATAAGACTTTCGTGAGAAGCTTTCATCATCTTTGAGATCGATTTTTACAAATTAGATCTGAGCCATATGATTAGTACTTAAAAGTGCATTTTTATCATGGTTTTATATCATCATTTTGCACTTGAAGTATGAATAACTCCTTAACTAAAGCATGTTTTATAATAATATATCTAATAATATAAGATACCTTTAATTTATGGTAAATGTTTATTTTAAATGCAGGCCTATCACATAAATGAAAAGGTTATTTTAAATGCAAGCCTATCACATAAATGAAAGGATTGATTGATGACTTTAAGAACTTAAACTGCAAGGGCAAAGAGATGACCAAAATTAGAAAAGAGATGTCGATACAATCCAAACTGGAACATTGTTCGGTAATTAGGTCATATCTAGAGCTATAGATCTCAGATTTAGGTCTACTTTATATGGATAGAAAGGTAAGACATAGGCCTACAACTTTCATATGGAGCCCAAGATCTAAAAAAGTCATTTTCAAGTCCAAATTATTGCAACAACAAAGAAACCCGAAGTTGTCCTCCAGCCCAAGCACTGTTCAGTATTTTGGCCATATCTGAAGTTCTAGAAGTCCAAATGAGCTGAAAGTTTTACACAAGAACGCTAAGACAATTGTATACAACTTTCATGTTTTCAAGTGGCTCCAATTTTGACGTTATCAATGACATTTTAGGAAGACAAGAATTGCCTACAACTTTCATGTTTGCAACTGGCTCCAATTTTGACGTTATCAATGACGTTTTGGGCAGACAAGAGAAGATAAGGATTGTCACCAAGTCAAAAGTTGGCCACCCACTTATCAATTAGTCATCAAATCAATAGTTCCTAATTTTGGCCTATAAAAGGAGGCATTTGCCATGCATTTAGGCATCTTGGTTTCCAGATCAAGATCATGCTCTTCCTTTCTCTCTTTGTATTTTTTATGCTTTGTTTTCATTAATATTAAGTTTATGCCTTTCATTTCCTTTCCTTTACTTAGTTAACTTTTATGTTCTTATTTTGTTTATCTATTTTGCTTTCTTTCATTATGTCTAGCTAAGTTTATCATGTCAAGGTGAAAAGGTTACACTAATGGTGTAAGAATAAGTATAGTGTAAACTTAATATGGACTTTAATGTTTGATACTAACATGTTTTGTATTTGTTATCTTGTTCACTTTTTAATACTTTGCTTGTTAAATGATTAATCTTGATTTATGTTGTATAACACTTGGTACAACAAATGCTTGACACTTTCATAGCCCATATTGTATGGTATAACCGACACCTGAGCTATGAAAGGAACTTGATTTGTTGTTAACATAAGTTATAATCATGAATGCTTGATGAAATTTACAAGTATTAGCATTAATTGAATAAGATGACTAATGTAATCATGTTAACAATATATAATCCGATTGGAACCTCTTTTGTGTGTGGTTTCCAATTGAACAATAAGAGTTTATACTATACTTGTTTGACATACCATTAGTGGAACCTCTAACCTTGACATTTGTTATTATCATTGTTTAATCCTTACATTAATATTCCATCTCAAAGTTCTCATCTTCTTCTTCTTCTTCTCTATTTCTTTCTTCATTATTATTATTATTATTATTATTATTACTACTACTACTACTATTTTTATTAGTACTATTATTATTGTTGTTGTTGTTGTTGTTATTGCTATTATTATTGTTGTTGTTGTTGTTGTTACTATTGTTGTTGTACTATTATTGTTTATAATTTGTACAATTAACCTCCCTGTGGTTCGACCTCGGTCTTGCCGGGTTATTTATTACTTCGACACTCTTACACTTGGGAGAAGACAACAATCTTTTCGTCGTGTCAAGTTTTTGGCGTCGTTGCCGGGGAGGTAAGTTCTTGTATAAATTATAGTAGTTATTTTATTTTCTCTTTTCACTTTTCTTGTATATAACTTTGTTTCTTTTCTCTTGTTTCTTCTTCTTTTGTTTTCTTCTTCCTTTTATTCTATTCCTACACGTGCATGAGAGTGTGGTCACGAACATCAAGTGGTAGACTTTGTAGGATATCCTCATCATTTTCAGAAAATATGGCCGAAGAAGATAATCAATCACTTCATAATGAGAATAATGAGAATAACCGTGCTAGAACACTTAGAGACCACATGAATCCCACAAGAACAAGTGCATCATCATGCATAGTTTTTCCTCTCGATGCATCTCATTTCAATTTTAAGCTAGGCATTATTGAACTTTTACCTTCTTTTCATGGCTTGGATTTAGAAAATCCATACTTGCATTTAAGGGAATTTAAGGAGGTTTGTAACACATATAATGATTCAAATTGTAGCATGAACACCATCAGATTAAAGCTTTTTCCTTTTTCATTAAAGGATAAAGCTAAAACATGGCTAAAAAATTTGAGACCAGGATCCATTCGTGCTTGGGATGAAATGCAACAACAGTTTTTAAAGAAGTTTTTCTCATCTCATAGAACAAACTCTTTCAAAAGACAAATCACTACTTTCACTCAAAACCAGGAGAAACGTTTTACCAATGTTGGGATAGGTATCGAGACTTGCTTAGTACTTGCCCTCATCATGGTTTTGAAACATGGAGATTGGTTTCACAACTTTATGAAGGGTTAACACCTAGAGATAGGCAAATGGTTGAATTGATGTGCAATGGAACTTTTGAAGATAAAGATCTTGCTGAAGCAATGGAGTACTTAGACTTGTTAGTTGAAAATGCTCAAAATTGGGACACCGCAGGTACTTATGAGGCACCGAGTAAAACTCAACCTCATACATCTAGTGGAGTTATGTACAACCTTAGGGAAGATCATGACCTCCAAGCTAAGTTTGCATCTTTAGCTAGAAAATTCGAGGCACTAGAATTGAAAAAGAGTGGTCAATTTAAATCTATTGAAAACATTGCATGTGAAACAAATGAACACTCAACCATTAATTGTCCAACCTTGCCTTCTTTTAAGGAATGTCTCCATGAACAAGCTCATGCTTTAAATAGTTTCGAAAGGCCCAATCGTAACTCATATTTGCAAACATACAATCCTGGTTGGAGAAATCACCAAAATTTCAGTTGGAAGAGTGACAATGCACAAACTTCACAACCATAGTTTCAAGCACACGATAATTTCCAAAATTATCATGGATATGAACCTCCTTATGCTCTACCTCCTACAAGAAATTTTGAGGAAACTTTATATGCATTCATTGAAAACCAAAAGACAATCAATACTCAACTTACTCAAAGCATAACAGATTTTAAAGACACTCTTGCAAAATTCACATTTGCTCTCAGTTTTCAAGAGTAAGGTAAGTTTCCATCTCAACCACAACAAAATCTCAAGGGGCAATACGATGCAAATGCAAGTAGTCTTGGAAGTCAACACATGGATCAAGTCAAATCAGTCATCACTCTTTGTAGTGGTAATGTTATTAAAAAAACCCACTCTTGAACCTTGTGAGAAAAATGATGAGTCAATCTTTAAGGGTAAGGAAGGGGTTGAATCTGAATATTGCAAGGAAAAGATTGATTCCCTGCCAGTACTTCCATTTTCTCATGCCATGACCAATCAGGAAGACATCGATGATGAAAAAGGCACCGAAAATGTTAATGGGGATCTTTTATCAAAAGTGACAACAGATTCAACACCCGACATCACACCAATCAATTATTCATTTCCTGATGAATCTCTACTTTCTCTTAGTTCAATGCCTTGGTTTGCTAAAAATATCAATTTTCTTGCTTCAGGATTTTTGCTAGCTTACTGTAGTACCGAAGACAAAAGAAAATTTTTGAGCAATGTGCAAAATTTCTATTGGGATGACCCCTACTTATTCAATTATTATCCTGATCAAATATTTCAAAAATGCATTCTTGACAATGAGGTAAGTAATTTCATTAAATTTTATCACTCTAAGGCACGTGGGGATCATTTCTCGTTAAAAAAAAGGACTGTAGAAATCTTACAAAGTGGATTTTACTGGCCCACCATATTCAAGGAGTCATATGCATTCCGCAAAAACTATGAAAATTGTCAAAAGGTGGGATTTGTTTCAAAACACAGAGAGTCTTTAGATAATCTTCTATTGACTCTTAAGTCTCATCATAGTCGAGATAAGTATCATGCAATTCATGACTTATGAACCCATTTTCATAAAGAACATGATCGACTTAGTCTTGGGAATCTGACTAAAAAAAGATCTTATTTGCCAGTTGTTAAGAAAACTGGATGGGAAGCCTATCCTCAACCTATAGAGGGCGTTTAAGCCGTTCTTGGACGTAAAACCAAGGGAAGATGTGAGCCACAATCACAACTACCTGTACATACACATGCTTTTTCAAAAGTAAATAAATAAATAAATAAAGAGAGAGAAAGTGTGTGTGTGAGACTCCAGCTGGCCTACATATTGGTGGTTTGATTAGCTTTTTAATTTCTCATCTATAAAATCCCCTCTTCCTTCCTTTCATTTCTACTCAACCCATACATTCAAAAACTACAGAAGTGTGTAGAAATGGCAAGTTCCTCAGGTCATCATATAAGAAATATTTGTGTTTTTGGTGGATCTAGTCCTGGAAAAGAAAAGGAGTTTTTAGAATCAGCAAATCATCTTGGTCAAGTGCTAGCTGAGAGAAAGATTCATTTAGTGTATGGGGGAGGCAGTCTTGGGTTAATGGGAGGTGTGTCAATAGCTGCATTTTTAGGAGGTAGTCAAGTTTTGGGGGTTGTCCCCGAAGCTTTAGCACAAGGGGACATCATTGGAAAAACAATTGGAGAGGAACTTCAGGTCTCCACAATGTCAGCTCGAATGAATGCAATGTTTAACCATGTTGATGCCTTCATTTCTTTACCAGGTGGTCTAGGCACATTGGAAGAGATCTTTCATATTTCCTCTTGGGCCCAACTGCACATTCACCATAAACCCATAGGTTTGTTAAATGTTAATGGTTATTATGATAAGTTGTTGTCTTTTCTTGATCATGCTGTGGAACAGGAATTTCTAACATCTTTTGCACGACAAATCATAATCTCTGCTACTACTGTTGAACAATTAATTGACCAACTACAATCCTTCATTCCTGTAATTGATCCTTCCATGAGTCGCATAAATTGGTCAACTAAGGAAAGCCGTAAAAAGCTTAGATTGGATTTGAGCCTTCATTTGTGAATTTTTGTGTCTTTTGGTTTTATTATTGTGTTTTATTATTTCTTATTTATGTTTCAGTGTATTTCAGGTTTGTTAGTGTTCGTTATTTCAAGTGATATCTTCTATATTCTATCTTTCTACCTTTAAACATTGAGGACAATGTCTCGTTTTGGTTGGGGGGAGAGGGTAGTAGTTGATAAAAAAAAATTGTTTTTCATTTCATAAAGCATGTGCATAATTATTGTTACTAGGATGGTAGAGTAAAGGAGCTCTTTTGTTAAAGTGACTCTTGAGACGCATCTTAGTAACCATTCTTAACAAGGTCTATTATAATACTTCTTGAAATATTCAAGTTTACAAACTCTCACATTTTTATCACTTAATTCTGCTCATATACTTATTTAACATGTATTCTTAAACCTTAATTTATACACACACACTTTAACATATGATTGTGGGTTGCATATTGGATTATTACATTATTTATGTTCTTTTGTTAAAGGTAACAACTAAGGGAAAGGGATTGTATATAATTAAAAAAAAAAAAAAAAATGATAATAATAAAAATGTAGATAAGTTTGGTTTCGTAGCCTCCCTAACTTAAGCAATTAAGCCCGAAGGGGTGTTTTAACACCTAATATCCTAAAGTCAACTGACTTGGGAGCTATTGGCCCAACGCTTGTTACATGGGTTGAGGAGAAAAGCTTAAGGAAATCAAACATTGCACTATATATGACACGACTAAAGATTGATGTCTTCTCCCAAGTGCAGGAGTGTCGAAGTAATAAATAACCCGGCAAGACCGGGGTCGAACCACAGGGAGGTTAATTGTACAAATTATAAACGACAATAATATAACAACAATAATAATAGTAATAACAATAATAACAACAATGACAATGACAATAACAATAATAATAATAATAATAATAATAATAATAATAATAGTAGTAGTAGTAGTAGTAGTAGTAGTAATAATAATAAAGAAAGAGAAGAAGAAGATGATGATGAGAACTTGGAGATGGAAAATTAATGTAAGGATTAAACAATAATAATAACAAATGTCAAGGTTAGAGGTTTCACTAATGATATGTCAAACAAGTATAATATAAACTCTTATTATTCAATTGGAAACCACACACAAAGGAGGTTCCAATCAAATTATAGATTGTTAACATGATTACATTAGTTATCTTATTCGATTAATGCTAGTACTTGTAAATCTCATCAAGCATTCATGATTATAACTTATGTTAACAACAAATCAAGTTCCTTTCATAGCTCAGGTGTTGGTTATACCATACAGTATGGGCTATGAGAGTGCCAAGCATTTGTTGTACCAAGTGTTATACAACATAAATCAAGATTAGTCATTTAACAAGCAAAGTATTAAAGAGTGAACAAGGTAACAAATATAAAACATGTTAGTATCAAACATTAAAGTCCATATTAAGTTTACACTATACTTATTCTTACACCATTAGTGTAACCTTTTCACCTTGACATAAGAAACTTAGCTAGACATAATGAAAGAAAGAAAAATAAATAAACAAAATAAGAACATAAATAAGATAAAAGTTAACTAAGCAAATGAAAGGAAATGAAAGGCATAAACTTGATATTAATGAAAGTAAAGCATAAACATTACAAAAAATACAAAGAGAGAAAGCAAGAGGGTGATCTTAATCTGGAAACCAAGATGCCTAAATGCATGGCAAATGCCTCCTTTTATAGGCCAAAATTAGGAACTATTGATTTGATGACTAATTGATGAGTGGGTGACCAACTCTTGACTTGGTGACAATCCTTATCTTCTCTTGTCTGCCTAAAACATCATTGATAACGTCAAAATTGGAGCCACTTGAAAACATGAAAGTTGTAGGCAATTGTCTCAGCTTTCTTGTGTAAATAATTCAGCTCATTTGGACTTCTAGAACTCCAGATATGGCCAAAATACTGAATAGTGCTCGGGTTGGAGGACAGATTCGGGCTTCTTTGTTGTTACTACAATTTGGACTTGCAAATGGCCTTTTTAGATCTTGGGCTCCTATGAAAGTTGTAGGCCTATGTCTTAGCTTTCCATCCATATAAAGTAGACCTAAATCTGAGATCTATAGCTCCAGATATGACCCAATTACCGAACAGTATTCTGATTTGGATTGCATCGACATCTCTTTTCTAATTTTGGTCATCTTTTTGCCCTTGCAATTTAAGTTCTTAAAGTCATCAATCAATCGTTTCATTTATGTGATAGGCCTGCATTTGAAATGAACATTTACCACAAATTAAAGGTATCTTATATTATTAGATATATTATTATAAAACATGCTTTAGTTAAGGAGTTATTGATACTTCAAGTGCAGAATGATGATATAAAACCTTGATAAAAATGCACTTTTCAGTACTAATCAATCTACATATCAGTATCTGCGACTCGAGTTACTAAGCTCGTAGGGGTGTCTTAACACCTAATGCCCTAAGACCAACTAGTCTGAGAGTCATTAGCCGAAAGCTTGTTACATGAGTTAAAGATGCATGGTGTTTTTAAATTATATGTATATATATTTAAAACAAAAGGAAGACAAAAAAAAAGACAAAAATAATAATCTCAACCCAAAGAAGTTAACCTTAAACATTAGAACAAAAATTTTGTTTTCTTCCAAGAAAAGTCCCATAATTATGTGTTGATACATTGAGCATAAAAGAAAGGTTTATGAATATCTTGTTAAGAGGTATTGAGCAGGTATATAAATTTAACGAGAGTTTGTTTATCTAGATAGATTAATGGAAGTTAAATGATGAATACCTTGTTTTGTGGAATTTGCAAATTGTTTTTCTATTTTAACGCTTTGATTACTAGGGACTAGTAATAAGCTGGTTGGGGGGTGACACGACTAAAAGATTGATGTCTTCTCCTAAGTGCAGGAGTGTCGAAGTAATAAATAACCCGGCAAGACCGAGGTCGAACCACAGGGAGGTTAATTGTACAAATTATAAACAACAATTATAAACAACAATAATAGTAATAACTAATAATAATAATAATAATAATAATAATAATAATAACGATAATAATAATAATAACAATAATAATAATAATAATAATAATAATAATAATAATAATAATAATAATAATAATAATAATACTAGTAGTAGTAGTAGTAGTAGTAATAATAATAATAATAATAATAATAATAATAAAGAAAGAGAAGAAGAAGAAGATGATGATGATGAGAACTTGGAGATGAAATATTAATGTAAGGATTAAACAATAATAATAACAAATGTCAAGGTTAGAGGTTCCACTAATGGTATATCAAACAAGTATAGTATAAACTTATTATTGAATTGGAAACCACACACAAAGGAGGTTCCAATCAGATTATATATTGTTAACATGATTACATTAGTCATCTTATTCAATTAATGCTAATACTTGTAAATTTCGTCAAGCATTCATGATTATAACTTATGTTAACAACAAATTAAGTTCCTTTCATAGCTCAGGTGTCGGTTATACCATACATTATGGGCTATGAAAGTGCCAAGCATTTGTTGTACCAAGTGTTATACAACATAAATCAAGATTAGTCATTTAACAAGCAAAGTATTAAAGGGTGAACAAGATAACAAATATAAAACATGCTAGTATCAAACATTAAAGTCCATATTAAGTTTACATTATACTTATTCTCACACCATTAGTGTAACCTTTTCACCTTGACATAATTAACTTAGCTAGACATAATGAAAGAAAGGAAAACAAATAAACAAAATAAGAACATAAAAGTTAACTAAGTAAAGGAAAGGAAATGAAAGGCATAAACTTGATATTAATGAAAGTAAAGCATAAACATTACAAAAAATACAAAGAGAGAAAAGAAGAGCATGATCTTGATGTGGAAACCAAGATGCCTAAATGGCAAATGCCTCCTTTTATAGGCCAAAATTGGGAACTATTGATTTGATGACTAATTGATAAGTGGGTGGCCAACTTTTGACTTGGTGACAATCCTTATCTTCTCTTGTCTGCCCAAAACATCATTGATAACGTCAAAATTGGAGCCAGTTGCAAACATGAAAGTTGTAGGCAATTGTCTCAGCTTTCTGGTGTAAAAACTTCAACTCATTGGGACTTCTAGAACTCTATATATGTCCAAAATACCGAACAGTGCTCGGGTTGGAAGACAGATTCGGGCTTCTTTGTTGTTGCTACAATTTGGACTTGATAATGGCCTTTTTAGATCTTGGGCTCCATATGAAAGTTGTAGGTCTATGTCTTACCTTTCCATCCATATAAATTGGACCTAAATATGAGATCTGTAGCTCTAGATATGACCCAATTACCGAACAGTGTTCCTGTTTGGATTGCACCGACATCTCTTTTCTAAGTTTGGCCATCTCTTTATCCTTGCAATTTAAGTTCTTCAAGTCATCAATCAATCCTTTCATTTATGTGATAGACCTGCATTAAAAATAGACATTTACCACAAATTAAAGGTATCTTATATTATTAGATATATTATTATAAAACATGCTTTGGTTAAGGAGTTATTGATACTTCAAGTGCAAAATGATGATATAAAACCATGATAAAAATGCACTTTTAAGTACTAATCACCTGGTTTTTGAGTGAAAGTGGTGATTTGTCTCTTAAAAGAGTTTGTTCTATGAGATGGGAAAAACTTCTTTAAAAATTGTTGTTGCATTTCATCCCAAGCATGAATGGATCCTGGTCTTAAATTTTGTAGCCATGTTTTAGCTCTATATTTTAATGAAAAAGGAAAAAGCTTTAATCTGATGGTGTTCATGCTACAATTTAAGTTATTATATGTGTTGCAAACCTCCTCAAATTCCCTTAAATGCAAGTATGGATTTTCCAATTCTAAACCATGAAAAGAAGGTAAAAGTTGAATAATGTCTGGTTTAAAATTAAAATGAGATGCATCGGGAGGAAAAACTATGCATGATGGTGCACTTGTTCTTGTGGGATTCATGTGGTCTCTAAGTGTTCTAGCACGGTTATTCTCATTATTTTCATTATGAAATGATTGATTATCTTCTTCAGCCATATTTTCTGAAAATGATGAGGATACCCTACAAAGTCTACCACTTGATGTACGTGACCACACTCTCATGCACGTGTAGGAATAAAATAAAATAAAAGAAGAAGAAAGCAAAAGGAGGAAGAAAACAAAATAAAAGGAAACAAAAAAAAAGAAACAAAGTTATATACAACAAAAGTGAAAAGAGAAAATAAAATAAATACTATAATTTATACAAGAACTTACCTCCCCGGCAACGGCGCCAAAAACTTGACACGACTAAAAGATTGATGTCTTCTCCCAAGTGCAGGAGTGTCGAAGTAATAAATAACCCGGTAAGACCGGGGTCGAACCACAGGGAGGTTAATTGTATAAATTATAAACAACAATTATAAACAACAATAATAGCAATAATAATAACAATAATAACAACAACAACAACAACTATAATAATAATAATAGTAGTAGTAGTAGTAGTAGTAGTAATAGTAGTAATAGTAGTAGTAATAATAATAATAAAGAAAGAGAAGAAGAAGATGATGATGAGAACTTGGAGATGGAAAATTAATGTAAGGATTAAACAGTAATAATAACAAATGTCAAGGTTAGAGGTTCCACTAATGGTATATCAAACAAGTATAGTATAAACTCTTATTATTGAATGGGAAACCACACACAAAGGAGGTTCCAGTCAGATTATATATTGTTAACATGATTACATTAGTCATCTTATTCAATTAATGCTAATACTTGTAAAGCTCATCAACCATTCATGATTATACCGTATGTTAACAACAAATCAAGTTCTTTTCATAGCTCAGGTGTCGGTTATACAATACATTATGGGCTATGAAAGTGCCAAGCATTTGTTGGACCAAGTGTTATACAACATAAATCAAGATTAGTCATTTAACAAGCAAAGTATTAAAGAGTGAACAAGATAACAAATAGAAAACATGTTAGTATCAAACATTAAAGTCCATATTAAGTTTACATTATACTTATTCTTACACCATTAGTGTAACCTTTTCACCTTGACATAACTAACTTAGCTAGACATAATGAAAGAAAGCAAAATAGATAAACAAAATAAGAACATAAAAGTTAACTAAGTAAAGGAAAGGAAATGAAAGGCATAAACTTAATATTAATGAAAACAAAGCATAAAAAATACAAAGAGAGAAAGGAAGAGCATGATCTTGATCTGAACACCAAGATGCCTAAATGCATGGCAAATGCCTCCTTTTATAGGCCAAAATTGGGAACTATTGATTTGATGACTAATTGATAAGTGGGTGGCCAACTTTTGACTTGGTGACAATCCTTATCTTCTCTTGTCTGCCCAAAACGTCATTGATAACGTCAAAATTGGAGCCAGTTGCAAACATGAAAGTTCTAGGCAATTGTCTCAGATTTCTTGTGTAAAAAATTCAGCTCATTTGGACTTCTTTTCTGGTGTAAAACATTCAGCTCATTTGGACTTCTAGAACTCCAGATATGGCCAAAATACCGAACAGTGCTCGGGCTGGAAGACAGATTCGGGCTTCTTTGTTGTTGCTACAATTTGGACTTGATAATGGCGTTTTTAGATCTTGGGCTCCATATGAAAGTTGTAGGCCTATGTCTTACCTTTCCATCCATATAAATTGGACCTAAAGCTGAGATATATTGTTCTAGATATGACCCAATTACCGAACAGTGTTTCGGTTTGGATTGCACCGACATCTCTTTTCTAAGTTTGGCCATCTCTTTATCCTTGCAATTTAAGTTCTTCAAGTCATCAATCAATCCTTTCATTTATGTGATAGGCCTGCATTAAAAATAGATATTTACCACAAATTATAGGTATCTTATGTTATTTGATACATTATTATAAAACATATTTTAGTTAAGGAGTTATTGATATTTCAAGTGCAAAATGATGATATAAAACCATGATAAAAATGCACTTTTAAGTACTAATCAACATCTCCACTAGGGTGTGTCTCAAGAGTCAATAGAAGATTATCTAAAGACTCCTTACTCAGGCCATCCTTAATGAACTGTATTTTATCTTCACGATTTACAGATACGATTCCTAAAAAATGACATTTTGTATTACAAGTCCATCTGACACATCTGTGACAAACTTGCAGTCGTTTTGCACGACGTTTCTTTGCAAAAAGTGCTTTTACCTGTTCCAGACATGTATGAAATGAAAGAATTTGAGGACTCACCTGATAATCGGACCTTTGCTTCAATTAGCCAGCGAATATCTTCAGGAATTCCATGGTTCATTAACAATCTCAATCTTGCACATCTAGCACGATAATTTTTTGTAATCGCATTCTGAGGCAGAGTAGGAAAATACTTTTTTAATTTTTCAAGAGTGGTGTCCATTTTCAAATGAGAAGAGATGTAACGAAGGGAGAAAGAGCAAAGAATTGAACAAATATATACACAGATATCAGTTATTATGGGAAACTAAAAGAACCGGCTGAAGTCACGGAGTACCGTTATCCGCCATTTGACTAGGGTGGGAAAAAAATCTAGCAAAACAAAGGTCACACCAAAAGAAAACACAAAATTAATATGAGAGAGAAGAAAACAAATATCAATCTTTATATAAAGGATCACCCAATTCAATAAAGTCATTTTCAATTGAAAAGTTGTCAAAGTAAGCTTTCAAACGATGTCCATTTACCTTGAAAACATTACCATTCTTTGGATTCTCGATATCACAGGCCCCATATGGATACACATGTTTCACAATAAAAGGACCACTCCATTTTAATCTTAGTTTTCCAGGAAATAAATGGAGTCGATAATTATAAAGCAAGACTTTTTGACCAACATCGAATGTTTTTCTCAGTATTTTCTTATCATGAAATTCTTTGATTCTTGCTTTATGAATTCTTACATTTTCATATGCATCATTTATTATTTCCTTAAGCTCATTTATTTGTAATTTTCGCAACTGACTAGCATCATCAAGATTTGAATTGAAAGCTTTAATAGCCCAATACGCTTTATGTTCAAGTTCCACAGGCAAGTGACAAGGTTTTCGATAGATTAGTCTATAAGGTGACATACCTAATGATGTTTTATAAGCCGTTTGATAAGCCCAAAGTGCATCATTAAGTCTTAAAGACCAGTCTTTTCTATTAGGGTTCACTATTTTCTCCAAGATCTGTTTGATCTCCCTATTAGTAAGTTCTACTTGTCCACTTGTCTAGGGGTGATAAGGGGTGGCAACTTTGTGTGTGATTCCATATTTCCTCATTAAAGACTCAATTGAATTGTTGCAGAAATGTGTTCCACCATCACTTATCATGGCTCGAGGGATTCCAAATCGACTTAAAATATTTTCTTTCAAAAACTTTATCACTGTTTTGTGATCATTGTTTCGACTTGGAATTGCCTCTATCTATTTTGAAACATAATCTACTGCGACTAATATGTACAAGAAACCAAATGATGGAGGAAATGGACCCATGAAATCTATACCCCAACAATCAAAGATCTCTATGACAAGAATAGGATTTAAAGGCATCATGTGACGTTTTGAAATAGATCCCAACTTTTGATAATTTTCACAAGTCTTATAGAATGCGTGTGAGTCCTTGAACATGGTGGGTCAGTAAAATCCACTTTATAAGATTTTTACAGTTGTCTTTCTTGATGAGAAATGACCCCCACATGCCTCAGAATGACAAAATTTAATGACACTACTTACCTCATTGTCGGGAATGCATCTTTGAAATATTTGATCAGGACAATATTTGAATAAATAAGGGTCATCCCAATAAAAGTTTTTCACTTCATTCAAGAACTTTCTTTTATCTTGGGTATTCCAATGAGCTGGCAAATGTCTTGAAACAAGAAAATTAACAATATTAGCAAACCAAGGTATTGTAGAGACAGAAAATAATGATTCATTAGGAAAGTAGTCATTGATTGGTGTGATGTCAGATCTCGAATCTGTTGTCAATCTTAACAAATGATCCGCGACAACATTTTCGGTGCCTTTCTTGTCTTTGATTATGATATCAAATTCTTAAAGTAACAAAATCCATCGTACTAGTCTAGTCTTAGAATCCTTTTTTGAAAGAAGATATTTCAAAGTTGCATGATCACTAAAAACAACAACTGGTGAGCCGACAAGATAAGACCTAAATTTTTCACATGCAAATACTACTGCAAGTAATTCTTTTTCAGTGGTGGTGTAATTCATTTAAGTACTATTTAAAGTTTTACTTGCATAGTAAATCACATAAGGTTTCTTATCTTTTCTTTATCCCAAAACAGCACCCACAACATAATCACTAGCATCACACATTATTTCAAAAGGTAATGACCAATCAGGAGGTTGAATGACAGGAGCAGAAGTAAGCAAGTTTTTAAGTTTAACAAAGGCTTTTTCACATTGTTCAGTCCATTCAAAAACATTTTCCTTTGTTAGAAGGTTACCTAATGGCTTAGATATAACACTAGAATCTTTGATGAACCTTCTATAAAAACCAGTATGTCTTAAGAATGATCTAACATCTTTAACAGATTTTGGTGTTGGCAAGTTGGCAATTAATTCAATTTTAGGTTTGTCAACCTCAATTCCTTTAGATGAAACAATGTGACCAAGTACAATGCCATTTGTTACCATAAAATGACAGTTTTCCCAATTCAGCACAAGATTCTTCTCTTCACACCTGCTCAAAACCTTTCTAAGTTAGTCAAACAATCATCAAATGAATCACCAAAAATAGAAAAATCATCCATAAAAATTTCAAGAAAACGTTCAACCATATCACTGAATATGCTAAGCATGCATCTTTGAAACGTGGCTGGTGCATTAC
>NW_011500207.1:246723-249822 GCF_000495115.2 Populus euphratica
AACCATTGTTGAAATCACTTTCATGTATTTCACAAAATCAATGATGAAATCACTTTCATGTATTTCACAAAACTAATCTGAAATCACTTTCATGTATTTTAGAAAACCATTGTTGAAATCACTTTCATGTATTTCACTAAACCATTGTTGAAATCACTTTCAGGTATTTCACAAAAACAAGATTGAAAACACTTTCATGTTTTTCACTTGAGCAGGTCGCCTATAAGAATTCGACCAATTGAAAAATATGTGTTTTTCAACACCTCCATCACTTTTCTTTACAAAAACTTACTATGCAAAGTCAAAAGAAAATAAATTTTCCAATGCCTTTGCACCGTAAACATTGTAAAGAGGGGGCAACTGTTGTAACCCAATTTTGGATTCACTAAAATTTTCTCGAATGTTATTTTATGTTATTATTCATAACAAAAAAAATATAATAAATAAAAAAAAAAGAAAAAAAACAGAGTTTAAAATATATTTTCTCGAGTCAACCGCATCTTTCGATCAAAATCGAGTCCACCAGGTTAATACGGGTTAAACGATGTCGACCGGGATGAAAAATGACTTTCGGGCTGTTTCAAGTCAAAACCATCATTTTCGGTCAAAACCGAGTCCACCGGGTCAATACGGGTTAAACCATGTCGATCGGGATGAAAAATGAGTTTCAGGCCGATTCGGGTCAAAACTGTCATTTTCGGTCAAAAACTAGTCCACCGGGTCAATACGGGTCCCACCATGTCGACCGCAATGAAAAATGATTTTCGGGTCAAAACCCAGTCCATTGGGTCAATACGGGTCCAACCATGTCGACCTCGATGAAAAATGAGTTTCGGGCCAATTCAGGTCAAAACCGTCATTTTTGGTCAAAACCAAGTCCACCGGGTCAATACGGGTCCCACCATGTCGACCGCGATAAAAAATGAGTTTCGGGTCAAAACCGTCATTTTCGGTCAAAACCGAGTCCACGGGTCAATACGGGTCCCACCATGTCGACTGAGATGAAAAATGAGTTTTGGGTTGTTTCGGGTCAAAACCGAGTCCACCAGGTCAATACGAGTCCCACCATGTCGACCGCGATGAAAAATGAGTTTCAGGCTATTTTTGGTCAAAACTGGTATTTTTGGTCAAAAAACCCGGTCCACCGAGTTGATACACCTGTATAAAGATTTTTTTTATAATTAAAATTGATTTTTAGCGATTGAAAAGCTTTTTATAATACTAATTTAAATTTTTAATTTTACCCCTATAAATAAATATTATTATTATATATAATAAAACAAAAAAAATAATTCAATTTTGTTACAGTAGGTGGAGAATTTCTGTCGATGGTAGGTGGTGCAGCTGTACATTGAAAATTTTGGACAATCCCGTGATTACCTGCATAATATGTGATTCGTTGTACCCTTTCATTGGCTATAAATAGCCAATGAAACCAAGCCAATAGGACGAACAGAAAACAAGAGAATTCTAAATTTGAATTTAAGAGCAAACTATTCATATTGTGTTACTATTGGCTATTGTATTAATTTTTTTACTTTTTTTTCACGTTAGTAAGATATTGATTTTTTTAAAAAACAATTTGAAAAATATCAAAAATATCCCAACCGTTAGATCTAATAGTATTTAAATCTGAGCCTTTGATTTCTTAGGATACAATAAGCTTTACCACATCGGATTAAAACCTAAATCCATCTCGGCCTTTAAAATAATCTGCCCTTTGATCCTGTTGCGCCACATCATCAGGTATACCAAACACTCGGTACACCGCGACACACCAGATCATCGACCAGCACATCCTAACCGTCCGATCAACTTGTAGATCAAGCCAATCACAGCCGCACGATCTGTTCATCTGCGATCCAATGGTTCACAGGCTTCAGACGCACTGGTGCACCATACGCTCGTTCACACCGTATCAAAACTCAGAGCCCCTCTCTCTTCTCGCCGGCAATTCTCTCTCTCTCCTTCCATCTTCCATTTCTGGCCATTTTAAGTGGTCAAACCACCACAGAAAGGTGCATCGCCTCCTCTGAAGCAAAACCCCTGCCGTTTTACACGATTTCACCAGCCATTCTAGCCGGAAAAAGGCCGTGACAGTCATCGGTCGACCGAGCTTCAAGTCGTCGATTCTCCCTCATCAGCCATCAACGGCCGTCGAGACCACCACCATCAGAATCCTCGTCCTCAGATCTACTAAAATCAACCATCTTTTTGCCAGAATCTCACCGAAAAATTTCACCGCCATCAACAGTAGCCGCGTGTGAGCCACACGCGCCGCCAGTGGCATTTTCATAAATTTCAGAGAATCTGAGGGTATTTCAGTCTTTTACCTGTACAGTGGCACTCATGTAATTTTCTATTATTTTTTATGGTATTTTTTATATTTTTATATATAAATACTTGTAAATTTTTGCATGTAAAAAAAAATAAACAAAAATAAATTTAAAATAAATAACGACGCAGGTCCAACACCCATTTTATCATGTTACTGTTTATGGGTCAAAACCCGATTCTCAAGAATGGATATAATCATTTCTTAATGATATCAAAATAATTTTTGTTTCATAAAATAAATATTATTTGTCGACACGTCTCTTTTATTTACAGAAAAGGACCGATGTCAAAAATTTAAATATCAAATATGGATTATGTCCATTATTATTTCTTTTGGTAAATCAGATGTAACTCTCCTTTTTAGGGACAAACATCGACATTTTAAACAAAGTCTCCTAATTTTAGGGATTGATGTCATTTTTAACGCGTCTTCTATTTTTAGGAACCGACATTAACCATCTTAAAAAATTTTGCAAATAAGCTCAAAATATAATAGCATTTGAATCAAATGAAAAACACACAAGTAAGGGTAACCTTTCTCTAAAAGGATGTTTTAAGGATGGTGTCTACCTTTTCTTAATCATAACTAACCCAGTACCTGAATATCTAGGACCAGTGTCTAATTTTGGATTTCTAGTTCCCTAAAATTACTAGATGACAACTCCAATAAAATCTTTATTTCCCCTAATCAAGAAAAAAAACAATTATTTTTTTTTGTTAAAACAAACAAAAAAGAGTGGAATCGTCACCCGACGTCGTGTA
>NW_011500207.1:249901-260685 GCF_000495115.2 Populus euphratica
GACACAAGATATACCTATGTTTGCTATTTTTGGTAAATTCATGATAGATTTTTGTCAATGTTTTCTAGAGAAAAACACATTATTTTTTTAGAGATAATAGTTACAAGAACTTGAAGAAGGATCTTTGAACCTTTTAAAGACATGGTCATGAGGACTTAAGATAGCCAGTCATAATGACCTAAAGACAAATGATCACAAGGATAGAGATTTTAGTGATCTTTAGATTAAATATTCAAGGTTTTATATATTTTAACAACAATAATAAAATAAAAATTTAATAAATAATATGCTTAGTTAAGAATAAGTATTTAAACAGATTTTATATGAATAATACATTAATAAGCATGATGGAAGTCCAAGAAAAATGCAAAATAAAAACAAAGTTTAAGTTCAATGTAAATATGTATAGTTGTCTCTCGTTAATGTTTTTGCATCCTGAGGCTATCTTATTATTCTTATTAACCATGGATCACAACATCTAAGCTGCCTTTTTGTAGTTCTTAAGATCCAGCCGTCATTCTCTCAATGACAGAGGAGCTCAATTTTACTATTGTGAGTTACTATGGAGCCTATTGGTGAGGGTACCATTCAGGAATTTTAGAGTGCAGAATCTTTTTCGAATAGAAGGCTTGAAACGTTTTCCCTAGTCTTTTGTGCAGCATTTCCGTTTGAACTAGGAAGATAGAACAATACCCTTAACAAGGATAGACACCTCAATTCCTTTGTTATGCCTTTAGTTTAAAAGGTATATTTATTCCTCGTTGTTATGATACCTATCGACACCTCAATTCCTCACCAATATGAAAAAAGTTCATGATTTCATTTTGTTATGCCTTTCACACCGTATGAATTCTGGGAACTGCGGCACCTAAGACAACCAAGACTTCCCAGTATTTGAACGATTTCCAGTGTTGATTTGTATTTCATTATATATATATATATATATATATATATATATATATATATTGTGTTGTGGGTTTTTTGTGTTTTTATATATATATATATATATATATATTTGTGAACGATTTCCAGTGTTGATTTGTATTTCATTATATATATATATATATTCTGTCATTAAATTGCTACCCCAAAAAAAGGCACTGGTATTTTTATAATGGAGGCATGGATAATTTTTTTGTTGTTTTGGCAGGGCTTGATGACCTGATTAGAACAGGCACTGTTCCACTGTTTGTGTACGAAACACTTGAACAAGACATCTGTAACATTACCTTAACTCATGATGTTGGTTTCAGTATTTTTCTTCTATATTCACTGGAAAATTGGTTATGATTTTCAGAGAAAATGTGGGACACCTTGGACTAAATCGAGTTGGTAGTGGCAGAGCCGTTCAAATGTCCGCTGGCTTCCTGATATTATTCTCTATCCTAGGTTTGTACCTAAAAGTTTGAACAACTGTTTTTAGCTATTATCAAATGTATCACATTAGATTCGGCTTTGTTGCAGTTTAATGCTTTTCTGAATACCATATTCTCATCTGCAGCATTGTCGCCGTGTTTCCAGAATACATTAGAGGTGTAGAGGTCAATGAACGATGGACGCCATGGTGGGTAATGTCAGGACAGATTTTTTCCACCACCTAAATGATTCTGCAGTCCAAAAGAATTAACATGATGCAAAGTTTCCACTTAGAGAAGTAGATCATTTGGCTGTGGTCTTAGCAGTCCCATTTTCGGGCCATACATGGAGAATCATAGTTCCATTTAGTTTATGTAAATAAACAGAAATATTGATCATGCTACGCAGATATAAAAATCGTAAACATCAAATAAATTTGATCTCAATCTTCATTATACCCCAGTTCGATTAACAGAGAGTGAGATTGGATCATAAAAACATCAAAATTGATGAATTTTTAAAGAGATTTCACATGGTTTTAAAAGAGGATATCCAATTCATTGAAAAAAATAATAATTTATGGTTTAATTAAAATGCCCAGAAGGTATCAAATTCATCAGAAGCTCGGGAACATGTTTAAAATCATTTTTTGCAGTATTATGATGCCTCAGACACAGCCAGTATAAATTGACATCAAAAGGAGATTCAGCCGGTAATTCCAACTAAACAAAAACAATCATCATTGGCTGCATAATACCCTTCGGTGCACAAAATTCAAAAGATAATTTAAAACAAGAAAAACATATGTAATCGCAGGAAACGGCTCCGTGTATCAACTAAGATGAGACCCACAGATTCCTATCAGCAAACGAAACATGAGATTGGTTTCGGTCCAATCATAGCATCGCCGGTCAACGCCTTTTTGGCTACCGGCGACGTGGCATCAGACCTTAATTGCTCAGAAACAAATATGATTTAAGAAATAAAACCCTCAGAGACCCGTTCCAAATCACACACACAGCGGCACACAGTAGCCCACGTGATCCCGATCAATCAGCGACCCAAGGAAGACGAATCCAGGGGAGGAAACGCCTCTCTTGGGCTGTGATTGGTTGAGGGGAAACGTGGGTACGTGAGTGTGACCACTGTTGATTAAAGTGTCATACGGCACTTCCTATCTTTTGGGATTGCTTCCTCATAGGGAGATTTGTTTTCAAAAGGGATATAAACAACGAGAAATTGATGTGATTTTGAAAAGCTTAAGCTGAAACTGCAGCTGGGAAACCCTAGAATTCTAGACGGGAGATGACGCTTTAAGGAGTAGAGAGGCGTCGAAGGGTTTATATAGAAAGGTGCAGAGTAACCCTAGCTAGCAGTGGCTGTGCGGTTTTCAAACTGGGTGCTGGATAAGCTGGGCTGCTTGTGTATTTTGTTAGGCGCCGTACAAATGGATCCAGCTAATAGGCCCATCTTTGCTTTTCCTTCTCTTTTCCCCATATTTTTGCTTTAACTCGGTGCTCGTTTATATACATGATTTTGTTTGTAAATTATCCACAAGCTACGTGCATTATATTTTTTTATGTAGTATTGAAATTATTTTAAATTTAATGTTCTTTTCATTTTCTTGATATAATTTCGAGGAAATGTAAGTTTTGATTTCAAATTTTATTACCATAGTTATTATATACTCAACTTGGGATTTGGTATAGTAAGGGTAAAATTAATTTACTTTTTATTTTTTAAGTAAAAAATTAAAATAATATAGTTTTTATTTTTTATTTTTATAAATAAAAAATAATTTGTAAGTATATATAATTTATCAGACACAAAATCCAATATATTAAGATAATTAAAAACTTAAACTTCACATTACAAAAATAGAAAAATTTACACTAATTATATAATTTAGTTATTTTTTTCACTCTTTTTCTATTTTTTTTAAACATAGTTTATATCTCATAGTTTATAAGTTATATAATATTTATATTTTCACTAACGTTTAAAAATAAAATAATAAGTTTAAGTTATTTATAAAATTCTTATTAGATTTTAATTAATAACAAAAAAAAAATTATTGTACTAAATATTACAACTACACGATTAAGGGGGGGGAAAACCTCTAAGTCACTACCAGCACCCTTTTCTTCTCCCGTGTTGCCATTAAAATGCAATAGCAGACGATGGAATAGGAAGGGGATTTATAGTATTAGAATTGAAGAAGTGATTTGTAAACAAAATATGTTTGTGTTTTGCAAGCCATAGCCATTTTATTAATTGCAAGTCCAGAAATAGAAGATAAACTAGTTGTTTGACTCTAGGCAGGATAAATATTTTTTTGACAAAAAACCAAATAAATATGTAAGCTCTTTAAATGTGTTATTTAAAAAAATCTAATTATATATCAAAAAATCTATGCATGCATTTAATTAAATATATTAAGAACTATTTGTGCTAATAAATACAAAAAACAAAGTATTAATATGTTTATTCAACTAGTCTCACTGGAAAT
Organism: Populus euphratica; assembly: GCF_000495115.2. Lineage (NCBI taxonomy): Eukaryota > Viridiplantae > Streptophyta > Magnoliopsida > Malpighiales > Salicaceae > Populus > Populus euphratica. The sequence continues at coordinate 253,767 of NW_011500207.1, forward strand.
GAAGTACTTTTTATTCTAACACAAAAGAATTAATATGCAAGTGGTGTCAAAGTGTTTTTTAATATCAAGTAATAAATATAATCGTAAAACAAAAAATCAATATTCATATATAGTAAAATTTAGTAAAATTCATATACATTAATAAAAACAAGTAAGATCTTATAGTAGTTTTTAACATAGCTTAAAAATTGAACAATATTGTTATTACTATAGTAAAACACTATTTTTTTAGTCTTTGTATAATATTTAAAAAAAAATGTAAAGAATTGAAATTAAAAAAATACAAAAGAATAAAGATAAGAACCAAAAAAAGTGTAAATAAGTATAGAGTGATAAATATTTAAAGTGTAAAAAATAAAAATTAGTATTTTTTCCAAAAGAAATTTAAAGAAAAACTAAAATAATATTACAAAATAATGATGATAAAAAAATAAAATAGTGATAAATAGGTCAAATATAAAATGATAAAACTATCAAGTATAAAGAGAAAAAAATATAAGAAAAAAAATTATTTTCTAAAAAAAAATACAATTTTGTCACTACTACAATAAAAAAAAATTGGCAAAATATACAATTATATCATTTCTACATAAAAACACTATTTTGTTTTAATATATGTATTAAAGTGGTGATGTGCACTATGCTATGGAATTTTTTAAAAAATAAATAAAGTTGTCTAGATAATGATAGAGTAAATCCAAGTTGACTAGCACATGACTCGGAATATGAGATTAAAATAATTGTCACAAAACTCAAGGTCCAAAATTAAATATTAAATAATGAAAATAAAAAAATCAATTTTGAAAAGAGATACGTCAAAGAAAAAGATTTGAGACAAGTCAGGTTAACTTTACAAAACCCACCAAATACAATATTAGATCGGAATTTAAAAACTGATTTTTTATTAACTGGACCTAGAAAAAAAATTTGAAGTTAAATAAAAAAAATGATAAACAATATTCAGCCAACATGTATTAACTTAACCACCTCGCACTTAAGATAACCATGAATTCAGGAAAATGGAAAAAATCACAACACTTAAGGGTCGATAATTTAATGAAAAAAATAAAATTAAAAAAATTGAGTCAACCAAAGTTATTTCAACTAACTTGCAACATGGTATATAAGATAAAGATATCCTACGAAAAAAAAAAGAGCAAAGCATGAAGTTCAAGATCTGATAAGTCAATGTTAAATAATAAAAATAAAAAAACAATTTAAAAAATAAAAAGACCAAACTTCAACCAAGTTAATCATGTAAATCAGGTCATGAGACTAGGATTATATTGTAAAAGGCAAACACAAAAAAAAAATCTAAAGGATAAAATTAAAAAAATAAATACAAAGAATAAAAAAAATAGCAATCAAAAGAATGAAAACTATTTGTGGCCTCATTTTTATAAAGAACATGCTCGATGTAGTCTTGAAAATCTAACTAAAAAATACTATGTTTGCCAGTTTTTAAAAAAATTAGTTGGGAAGCTTATTCCCGACCTATAGAGGACGTTTAACCGTTCTTGGATGTAAAAATAAGAAAAGATGTGAGTCATAATCACAACTACTTGTACATGCACATGTTTTGAAAAGAGAGAGAGAGAGAGAGATTCCAGTTAGCCTATATGTAGATGATATGATTGTGTTTTTAATTTCTTATATATAAAATCTTCTATTTCTTTCCTTTATTTCTACTTAATCCATACATTCAACGGATATAGAAGTGTGTAGAAATGATAAGTTTCTCAAGTCATCAAATAAGAAATATTTATATTTTTGGTAGATCCAATCCTAGGAAAGAAAATGAGATTTTAAAATTAATAAATCATATTGGTCAAGTACTAGTTAAGAGGAAGATTCATTTAGTGTATAAGGAAGGTAGTATTAGGTTAATGGGGAGTATGTCAACAATTGTATTTTTAAAGGCAATCAAGTTTTGGGTATCATTCCAAAAGCTTTAGCCAAAGTGGATATCATTGGAAAAATAATTGGAGAGGAACAACAAGTCTCTACAATGTCTAAACGAATGAATACAATGTTTGATCATGTTGACCCCTTCAGTGCCTTACCAAGCGATCTAAGCACATTAGAAGAGATATTTCATATTTCATCTTGGGTCTAACTGAATATCACCAAAAACCTATAGGTTTGCTCAATGTTAATGGTTTTTATGATAATTTGTTATCTTTTCTTGATCCTACTATGGAACAAAATTTTTTAACATCTTCATCACGACAAATCACAATCTTTGTTGCTACTGCTAAATAACTGCTTGATCAACTATAATCTTTCATCCTTGTAATTGATTCCTCCATAAGTCGAATAGACTAGTCAAATAGAGAAATGCTAAAAAAACTTAGATTGGATTTGAGCTTTAGTTTCTAAGAACTTGTGTCTTTTGGTTTTGTTAATAGCATAACATTTTCTGTTTTATTATTTCCTCAGTATGGTTCAGGATCGTTAGTAGTTGTTATTTCAGATGATGTTTTCTATACTCTATTTTTCTATCTTAGAACACTGAGGACAATGTTTCATTTTTGTTTGGGGTAGAGGGTAGTAATTGATAAAAAAAAACTAACTAACTAACTTTTTGTTATTATTAAGATCATTTGACAAAACTGTGATTGTTAGGATGACAGAGTGATTAATACTTAAAAGTGTATTTTTATCAAGGTTTTATATCATCATTTTTGCACTTGAAGTATCAATAACTCCTTAACTAAAGCATGTTTTATAATAATATATATAATAATATAAGATACCTTTAATTTTTAGTAAATGTTTATTTTAAATGCAAGCCTATCACATAAATGAAAGGATTGATTGATGAATTTAAGAACTGAAATTGAAAGGACAAAGAGATGGTCAAACTTAGAAAAGAGATGTCGGTGCAGTCCAAACCAGAATACTATTCGGTAATTTGGTCATATCTGGAGCTGTAGATCTCAGATTTAGGTCTATTTTATATGGATAGAAAGGTAAGACATAGGCCTACAACTTTCATATGGAGCCCAAGATCTACAAAGGTCATTTTCAATTTCAAATTAGAGCAACAACAAAGAAGTCCGAATCTGTCCTCCAGCCCGACTATTGTTCAGTATTTGGGCCATATCTGAAGTTCTAGAAGTCAAAATGATCTGAATTTTTTACACAAAAAATCTAAGATAATTTCCTACAACTTTCACGTTTTCAAGTGGTTTTAATTTTGACGTTATCAATGATTTTTTAGGCAGATAAGAGAAGATAAGGATTGTCACTAAGTCAAGAGTTGGTCACCCACTCATCAATTAGTCATCAAATCAATACTTCTTAATTTTAGCCTATAAAAGGAGGTATTTGCCATGCATTTAGGCATCTTGGTTTTCAGATCAAGATCATGCTCTTGTTTTCTCTCTTTGTATTTTTTATAATGTTTATGTTTTGTTTTTATTAATATCAAGTTTATGTATTTCATTTCCTTTCATTTACTTAGTTAACTTTTATCTTATTTATGTTCTTATTTTGTTTATTTATTTTTCTTTTTTTCATAATGTTTAGTTAAGTTTATTATATCAAGGTGAAAAGGTTACACTAATGGTATAAGAATAAGTATAATGTAAACTTAATATGGACTTTAATGTTTGATACTAACATGTTTTGTATTTGTTATCTTGTTCACTCTTTAATACTTTGCTTGTTAAATGATTAATCTTGATTTATGTTGTATAACGCTTGGTACAACAAATGCTTGGCACTTTCATAGCCCATACTATATGGTATAATTGACACCTAAGCTATGAAAAGAACTTGATTTGTTGTTAACATAAGTTATAATCATGAATGCTTGACGTGATTTACAAGTATTAACATTAATCGAATAAGATGACTATTGTAATCATGTTAACAATTTATAATATGATTGGAACCTCCTTTGCATGTGGTTTTTAATTGAATAATAAGAGTTTATACTATACTTGTTTGACATACCATTAGTGGATCCTCTAACCTTGATATTTGTTATTATTATTGTTTAAACCTTATATTAATATTTCATCTCAAAGTTCTCATTTTCTTCTTCTTCTTCTTCTTTTTCTTTATTATTATTATTATTACTACTACTACTACTACTACTACTACTATTATTATTATTATTATTATTATTATTGCTACTAATATTATTATTGTTGTTGTTGTTGTTTATAATTGTTGTTTATAATTTGTACAATTAACCTTCCTATGGTTCGACCCCAATCTTGTCGGGTTATTTATTACTTCGACACTCCTGCACTTGGAAAAAGACATCAATCTTTTAATTGTGTCATAGAGCAAGGACGAATTTTATTAACTCTTGAAATGTATCCTACTAAATATTTTCCAATGATTATTTGCAACATTCATAACAAGGTTTTATTATACTTTTCTAATGAAATATTCGAGTTTACAAACTCTTACATTATTATCACTTGATTCTACTCATATACTTATTTAACAAATATTCTTAAACTTTTATTTTCACACACACATAATTTAATATATGATTATAGGTTGCACATTGGATTATTACATTATTTATATTCTTTTATTAAAGATAACAACTAAGGGAAAAAGATAGTACATAATTAGCTAAAAAAACAAATTGATAATAATGATAATGATAAAAATATTGATAAGTTTGATTTCGTAGCCTCTCTAACCTAAGTAATTAAGCTCGAAGGGGTGTAATAACACTTAATACCCTAAAGTCAACCGACTTAAGAGCTATTGGTCATGTGCTTGTTACATGGGTTAAGGAGAAAAACTTAAAGGAATCAAACATTACACTATCTACACATATCAGTATTTGCAACCCGAGTTACTAAGTTTATAGGGGTGTCTTGACACCTAATACCTTAAAACCAACTAGTCTGGGAGTCATTAACCTAAAGCTCATTACATGGGCTAAAGATGCATTGTGCTTTAAGTTTTATATACATATATATATATATATATATATATATAAAAGAATAAAAAAAAAAGACAATAATCTTAACCCAAGAAAGTTAAAACATTAGAATAAAATTGTGTTTTTATCCAAGCAAAATCCCATAATTATATGTTGATATATTAAGCATAAAATGAAGGTTTATTAATATCTTGTTTAAAAAGTATTAAATAGATATATAAATTTAATGAGAATTTGTTTATTTAAATAGATTAATGAAAGTTGAAGGATGAATGTCTTGCTTTTAGATGTTGCAAGTTGTTTTAACATTTTGATTACTAAGGACTCGTAATAAGCTGGTTGGGGGGTGTGATTAGTACTTAAAAGTACATTTTTATCAAGAATTTATATTATTATATTGCATTTAAAGTATCATTAAATCCCCTAACTTAAGCATGCTTTATAATAACAAGTTTGATAACATAAAATATCTTTAATGTATGGTAAATGCTCATTTTGAATACAGACATACCTCATAATTTAAAGCATTGATTGATATGTTTAACTATTGAAAGTGAAAAGATAAAAAGAGAGTTCAGCTTAAAGAAGAGATGTTGGTTCAATTCAAATTGGAACACTATTTGGTTATTGGATAATAACTAGAATTGTAGAACTTGGATTTAGGTCTGATTTATATGAATAGAAAGCTAAAAGATAAGCTTAAAACTTTCATGAAAAGTCCAAGATTTAAAATAGTCGTTTTCAAGTTTAAATTGTTGCAACAATAGAAATGTCAAAATCTATCCTGCAACCTAGATATTGTTTAGTGTTCAACCCATATTTTGAGTTATAGATGTCAAAATGAGCTTATTTTTATTTTTTTGGAAAGATGAGACAAATACCCAGAACTTTTATGAAGATTATCTGTTCAAATTCTAATATTAGCAATGATGTTTTGTCTAAACAAAAAGATAATGGTTTTCACCAAGTCAAGAGGTAGTCACCCACTCAATAATTAGTCATCAAATCAATAATTCTGAATTTTAGTCTATAAAAGGAGACATTTACCATACATGTAGACATTTTGATTTTCAAATCAAGATCATATTCTTGTTTTCTTTCTTTATATTTTGTAATATTTAAGTTTTGCTTTTCTTGTTTATACTTTTTATCATAATTATGTTCTTATATAGTTTATTTATGTTTGTCTTCTTAACAATGTTTAGCTAAGTTTATTATGTCAAGGTGAAAAGGGTTCACTAATGGTGTTAGAATAGCTATAATATAAACTTAACACGGACTTTAATATTTATATCCAAGAAAGTTTGTTATTAACATGTCTTATCTTTTTATCTTACCAATTCTTAATATCTTGCTTGTTAAATGATTAATCTAGATATGTATTGTACAATTCTTGGTTCAACAAATACTTGGCATTTTCATAACCTACTGTATGATATTACTGACACTTATGCTATAAAAGAAACTTAATTTGTTGTTGACATAAGTAACATCATGAATTTCTGACAATATTTAAAAGTATGGTATTACTAAAATAAGATAATTAAAATGATTGTGTTAAAAATTTATAATGAATTGTTAAGGATAAATTATTTGATTAGAACTTCTTTTGTGTGTGGTTTCTAGTTAAGTAATAAAAAGAGTTTATACTATACTTATTTCTAATACTATTAATAGATCATCTAACCTTAATAATTGTTTTTATCTTTGATTAATACTCATATCAATATCAAATCTCAAAAGTTCTCTTCAACTCCTTTTCATTTGTTATTTATAATTTTATATAATTCACCTCTCTATAGTTCAACCCTCATCTTGCTGTGTTATTTATTACTTCGACACGTTTGCACTTGAGATAAGACATTAATCTTTTGATTGTGTCATCGACCAAAATTAACTTTTAAGATAAATAAAAGAAAAGGTATAGAATAAAAAAATAGTTATAATATAATAATTGCATATGTGTTTATCTTGTATTCCTAACAAGAAAGACTATATTCTTTT
>NW_011500207.1:266490-270609 GCF_000495115.2 Populus euphratica
AGATTTTACACAATGACAAATATACAATAAAAATCCTATGCGATTTGGTATACAAATAACTAGTAAATTTACCTCCACTTCACCGCAACCATCACTTAATTTTTACTTTATTTTTCTAACTTCAAGTTTAGACAAACCTCAAACTATTGTTCTAACCATACTTGTATTTCATTGCTTCAACTTTTTTTTTCAATTATGTCTCTGAAACATTCAAAATTTTCTAATTGATATATTTCTTCTACAAATATATTTTTTATGCAATAGATTTAAGCTTGGCTATTTTTTTCTTTTTTTCTATTGTTATTACTATCAGTTTTGTGGTTAGTTATTCTTATGGATAAAAAGGATGAGTTTTGTGGTTAGTTATTGTTATGGATAAAAGGGATGGAAATACTGCTTTATTTCTTGTTTTAAGAATATTGGTATTCACTTTAAAACATATTTGCTTTATATTTTTATCCTTATCTTTTAACTAATTGTATTTGTCTTTTCTATCTTTTAACAAAACATATTTATGCCATTTAAGAAGAGTTTAGACAAAAATAATAAAAACAAAAATGTGTTTGGTTAAAAAGATAAAAATATAAATATAAATTTAGAAATTATTATCATAGTTTTAAAACTCAATTTGAATATCGATATGGGGCATGGATCAAGCTATAGGTTGAGAGGGTTAACCCTGTCAACATAAGAATAAAAATCATTATTGCCATGGTTTTAAAATTCGACTTGGAAAGCCAACTTCAGACAAGGCTAAGTTATGGATTGAGAGAATTGACCTGGGTCAATATAACATAAAAAAGATTATTATTATAGTTTTAACACTCGTATAGAAGATCGATCGAGGTAAGGCCTAGGTCATGGGTCAGGAGAATTAACTTGAGTTAACATATGAATAAAAATAATAATTATTATAGTTTTAAAATTGACTAGAGGCAAGACCCGAGTAACTTGTCTAGAGGGTCAACCAAGTTGACCCTATGTCAATGTATTAGGGTCAACCAAGTTGACCCTATGTCAATATATTAATAAAAATGGTTATTATCATAATTTTAAGACTCGACTTAACTTGAAAGTCGATCAAAGATAAAGTTTAGGTTCAGGGTTGAGAGGATCAACTGAAGATGACCCAATTTTTTTTAAAAATAAATCAAAACAATCTTTTTTGACTATTTTTTTTTTAAATTAATGATTTTTTAACCAATGTTTAAACATGGGTCGAGCAGGTAGCAAGTCGACCCAAGTTTTTTTATTGGATCAGGTTGGGTTAATCATTCCTCTATTTGTTTTTAAACTCAAATTAGTCGAGGCTCGAGTCGACTCACTAGACTAGTTCGAGTTTTATAATTAGGATTATTACAACTATTAATTTTAACATTTAATATAAACTAAAATAAAAAAAATAATATATCTAATTTTTTAAAAATATATAATTTTAATAATAACACATATCAAGAGTAAAATAGATATTTCTATATATTTGTTATGTTCAGATATAATTAAAAAATAATCACTCTAACATGCATAATTATTCTATTTTTTGTTTTGTTTTTTCTATTTTTATGCAATAGATTTAAGCTTGGCTATTTTTTTCTTTTTTTCTATTGTTATTACTATCAGTTTTGTGGTTAGTTATTCTTATGGATAAAAAGGATGGAAATACTGAAGAGAGAGGTTATATTTCCTAATATTTCTTGTTTTAAGAATATTGGTATTCACTTTAAAACATATTTGCTTTATATTTTTATCCTTATCTTTTAACTAATTGTATTTGTCTTTTCTATCTTTTAACAAAACATATTTATGCCATTTAAGAAGAGTTTAGACAAAAATAATAAAAACAAAAATGTGTTTGGTTAAAAAGATAAAAATATAAATATAAATTTAGAAATTATTATCATAGTTTTAAAACTCAATTTGAATATCGATATGGGGCATGGATCAAGCTATAGGTTGAGAGGGTTAACCCTGTCAACATAAGAATAAAAATCATTATTGCCATGGTTTTAAAATTCGACTTGGAAAGCCAACTTCAGGCAAGGCTAAGTTATGGATTGAGAGAATTGACCTGGATCAATATAACAATAAAAAAGATTATTATTATAGTTTTAACACTCGACTAGAAGATCGATCGAGGTAAGGCCTAGGTCATGGGTCAGGAGAATTAACTTGAGTTAACATATGAATAAAAATAATAATTATTATAGTTTTAAAATTGACTAGAGGCAAGACCCGAGTAACTTGTCTAGAGGGTCAACCAAGTTGACCCTATGTCAATATATTAATAAAAATGGTTATTATCATAATTTTAAGACTCGACTTAACTCGAAAGTCGATTAAAGATAAAGTTTAGGTTCAGGGTTGAGAGGATCAACTGAAGATGACCCAATTTTTTTTAAAAATAAATCAAAACAATCTTTTTTGACTATTTTTTTTTTAAATTAATGATTTTTTAACCAATGTTTAAACATGGGTCGAGCAGGTAGCAAGTCGACCCAAGTTTTTTTATTGGATCAGGTTGGGTTAATCATTCCTCTATTTGTTTTTAAACTCAAATTAGTCGAGGCTCGAGTCGACTCACTAGACTAGTTCGAGTTTTATAATTAGGATTATTACAACTATTAATTTTAACATTTAATATAAACTAAAATAAAAAAAATAATATATCTAATTTTTTAAAAATATATAATTTTAATAATAACACATATTAAGAGTAAAATAGATATTTCTATATATTTGTTATGTTTTGTTTACTATAATGGACATAATTAAAAAATAATCACTCTAACATGCATATCATTATTAAACACAATTATATTTTTTATTTTTTGTTTTGTTTTTCCTATTTTTTATTATATAAATCTTTTTTTATCCCGAGATACTAACTAAACAAAATATAGAAAAAAAAAGTCTGGTTAAATTTTAAACAAGTTGATCATTTCTTAATTAGTCCCCTTTTAAAATATTACTTTTAACAATTTTATGTTATTTACCGTTTATTTTTTCTTTATACTTTAAAAAAATAGAAAATCTTGACTTTCAATGTTCTTTCAATGCCGGCATAATTAATTAGTTTAGAGAAATCAAAGTTACAATTAATTCAGGTTTGAACAGCAAAAAGCAGGTCAAAACTACGGTGAAAGTGCCTCACAAATCTCAACGAGGCCGCATTTATATATGAAACATCCTTTATTGGGGCACCACCCTGTGCATAATCAATGCTTTCTGCTGTCTCTTTTCCGATGTGAGAGAGAGAGAGAGAGAGAGAGGACTACTGTGTTCCAAGTAAAATGCAGTCAAGGAACCTTCAATGCTCCATTAATGGAGGGGCGTGTAAGCTCTCTTAGCGCTTCTCGGTTGCTCCACAAGTGCGGTGTCAAAACTCACTTTTTATGTTTTTCCCGAGATAAGGATAGCCTAGAGTAAATCATCTTCCCGACGATTAAAAAAATAAATTATTGGAATGGTGATATATAGATATTTATTTATTAAAAATTAAATATATTATATAATATTTAATATAGTTTAGCAAACCATTTATATTTATAAAAAAAAATTATATTATTTGAAATAAAGAAAAAATATAAAATAAATATATAAAGAAAAGCATTATATTTACATTAATTCAACTCCAGCAGGGTTGCTATTCATAACAGTCTCTTTTTCTCTTTTATTTATTTTTCTTTATTCTCTACACTTTTTCTCACGTTACTTTCTAAAATTATATATTTTTTTATAGGTATTAATGATAAATTTTTGTAACATTCTTATCAACATAAAAAGGATAAAAAAGCTAAAATACATAATATCAATTATGATATAGTTTATACTTTGTTTTTATATCAAGTGAATGATTATCATGAGGGTATTTGTCACAATAATAATAATATCTAACATAAATGAAGTTAATTTAATTTAGATAATTATCAACATATGCATGAATGGTGTAGATATTTCAGTTTGGGGCACCACCCTCTAGAATCGTTGCGCCAAGAGGTCCAGCTAATTGAACTCAGAATATATAGAAACATTACAATAAAGTATTTCTGTTTTTTTCCCCATAAAAGTTCGTTTGGTAATATATTAATAATTACTTTTAAAAATATTTTTTATTTAAAA
>NW_011503255.1:0-12098 GCF_000495115.2 Populus euphratica
CAAAGTAATTTAAAAATAAACTCAACCTAAAGCACGGTTTAAATCAATCAATACCAAATCAATTTATGGAACAAGATAAGATTTAATAACTATGATTTAAACATGTGATAGCAATATCGAACAGTGAACAGATTGTCATACGTGGAGAGGAAACAGCAATGTGTACTTTGACAACTGCCTAATGTGCATTTAAGTGGCATTTACCAACCGACGGAAGATGGCTGTCGTGGCTGGTGGCTTTGCCATCGTGTTCCTTTCTCCTGCCAATTCCTCGGGACTTGGGTGTTTTTAATTAAAAATAATAATTTTATGATTTAATTAATTAATTTAATAATTTTTTATTTATTTTTTTATAGAGTTATTATAATTTTATGACCTAACTAATTAATTTAAAAAATTAATTTAAATTTAATCGAATTGTTACATTCCATTTTGGTGTCAAAGAGGCAAAGTGACTCGGTTTGGATTTGTAGTTGACTCGGTAGAACCCGAGAGCGAAAACTGAGTCAAGAATGACCCCACCAATATCACCATCGGAGACACCTTTATTTCATGACTGGGTTTCTGTACACGTGTCAATCAAGGGTGAGTAGGGGACCACCAGGGGCCTGCCCTCTACCAAGTATTGGAGAGAGCTCGCCTCAGTGGCTCAGTTCCTTGTGGGTGGGGAGTTGGTGGAGAAAAGATTACTTTGCATCATTTACACTTGGAGAAATTGAGAGCGATGGGGTCCACCGATTAAGAATTTGTTTGAACATTTATTTTTTTTATTAAATTTACTTTTCAAATTTGATTCCCAACATTAATTTAGGACACCGATAATTTTTTATTCGGATTACATCAGAATGTTCTAGTCCTATTTATTTATTTTTATTTATTTTTAAATTCACGTATGGATGGACATAACAATTTGTTTAATTATAAAATTTCTAGGAATTGATCTCCAACTTTATTTTATGCAATTAATTTTATATTTGTGACATCTTTACAACATTGATTTCAATTTAGATTGCTCGAGAAATTTCATATCTCAACTAATTTAATTTAGATTGATTTATGTTGTTTTAAAAAATATTATTAACTTAAAAATAGTTTTTATCCAAACAAGTAAAAACTAGCTTGAACAACAAATTAATTTAAAAATCAAAGAATTAAAATCTATTTTAGAGCTTGAATTGAAATGAATTTTATTTAAAAAATTACTTGCTATATATAATCGCCTAACTTAACAAGGTTATATCCGATCAAATTAAATTTTTGAGTAAAAATAAATTTAAATAATATTTTTTTTAATTATAATACTTATTAAAAATATATTTTACTCTAAAATCAAATGAAGAAAGAGTAATTTATGAATTCTCGAATGAAACTTGAGATTCTCAAATTTGATCCCTAATAGACAACTCTATTAGATGACGATAATTTTTATATTTTTTCTATGATATTTGGACTCTTATACATATATCCTATCGTCAAGAATATTTTACGGTATTTACAAGAAAGCAATCCGTCGGATCCCGAAGACCAGTAGAGTCAAGTGACCTGGAAACCTACTGATCAGTGTTTTTAAGGTTGTTAATCCGGTCTAAAAGCTTGGGTTAATTTTAATATTTTTTATAAATTAAAATAATATTATTTTAATAAAAAATAAAAAAGCAGATAATAGATTACAACCAGATTTTACCGGTGCTAGCCGAGTTTATAACTATTCTTATTTTTTATATACCCAGCCTAATTTTAACCCTACATTAGTTAAATTCTGGATTGACTTGTGGAATTGGACTGAATTTTAAAACTATGTTAAACCAAAAACAACTGAAAAGGGAAATGGATGACTGATTAACCGGCCAGTCATATATCGAAACCCCACTTGTAGAACAAATGGAGACAGGAAAAAGCTTGAACTTGCTTCTAATAACGGTTAGGGGCAAGATCCACCTGGTTCGCCTGTATAACCGCCTGGCGCGTTTTTTGAAGTCTCCTATGTAACATTGAAAGAAATCCATCAAATATTTTTCCCACGTTAAACTTTGCAAGATATAATCCCATCTGTGTCCTGTCTTCTTGTCCGTGTTCAATTGGTGACCGTTTATCCTCAACCACGAAGACAAAAATTTGATCAAAGGAATCCTATTGAACCAAGAACACCATTGTCTTTGTTTCGAGGATCATTCATTCGGACCATGGTAGGTCTCCGTTTTTATCTTGAATCTCTTTATCTATAATCTTTTGCATATTACGAAATCACAACGTGATAGTTTTTAATGATTGAATTTAGTTACAGAAATCAATGTATAAGATTTTTGAGGGGGGGTGATTTCGGAAACAATATTCGGTGAAAGTAGTATTTGATCTCATTAGCTGTTAGTTTGCGTTCATGATTGTAACATTGCTTGGTTCGTGTATCCGATTTAATTATATCTCTAGTGATTTCGCATGTCATGCTGTTCTTTCTTCTTCTTCTTCTTCTTCTTCTTCTTCTCTGCCTTGTTATTACCGTATTGAATTTTTGGTTATTATCAATGTTGAATTTAGCAGATCTGTATTTTGTTATCTTTTCTTTGTCAATTTCTGAGTGCAGTCTTCTGTTTAATCGTGCAGATGATAAAGACCATGTTGAGGCACAAGATAGCAACACAGATGATAGTTAAAGTGATGGTGATGTTGATGATGATGATGATTGCTATAAATGCTGCTGATACCAATGAAGTTTTCGACCCTTGTTCAGATGCTATGGTACAAAAGTTCGATGGTTTCACATTCGGTCTAGCATTTTCAGATAAGGATTCTTTCTTTTCCAATCAGGTTCAACTTTCTCCCTGTGATAGTCGTCTAGGCCTGAGTAAAAAAGCACAGCTCGCTGTGTTTAGGCCTCAGGTTGATGAGATTTCTCTGCTTACCATCAACAGCAGTCCTTCCGACCCGGTATGTAATAAGGGGTCTTTGTTTGTGCTGCTACGAATTAGTAATAGTTCTTGAAATTCATGATAGAGCTACGATTTCTTTCATTGAAACTGCAAGAAAGAAACTTCAATGTTATTTCATATGTGAACTGCAAGAAATGAATAATACGCACAAACTTTTCAGGGCGCTCCTGGACCGCTCGGTAGCCATATGGTAGCATTTGCTGGGAGGAAGCATGCAGCAAGATCATTTCCAGTGATGATTTCTGACAATAATACGATCATCACCAGTTTTACTTTGGTAAAATCATTAAACATAGTTGTGGCTTTCCTTTCTGTTATTTTCTGCGCTGGATAGTACATTGACATCAGAAAAGTATTGTGTCTCAGGTCCTTGAATTCCAGAAGGGTACCCTTCAAAACTTGTATTGGAAGAAATTTGGATGTCAATCATGCTCCAAGGACTTTGTTTGCCTCGGTGGTGAAGACTGTGCATTACCAATCTCAAAGTGTAAGAGTAACAGTGGTGCTAATGATTGTGTTCTGAGCATACAATTAACATTCTCAGGCACTGACAAGAATCTTCAAGCGCTAAATTCGTGGTATGAGGTGTCTAATCTCCGGCAGTACTCTCTGTATGGTCTATATTCCAACATTCGGGACTCTCTCGTCGGCCAGTTTGACGGGCTCCTTTAAGCGTCTATTCCAAGCTAACAGGTTATAGCCATCTTATGTAATGATGGGTTTGTCAGTGATTCAATGTAAGAGAAACATACTACTGTTTTTCATATGTTCGTCTATGTAGTATCATACTCATAAGTGAGGAACACGGATTTGGCTAGTTTTATATTCAATAGAAACTTGAGTTTTTCTTGTTCGAGATCTTTAGGAGAACAAGTATAGCAGGTATGGTTTGACAATCTAAATTGCATTTTGGGTGTTAGTGGTGGATTAGCAGGAAAAATTAGGTTTTCTCGTGCATTGCTCCTTCGCGTAAAAATAAGACGCACCTTTACAGCTGTGTTGGGGTGTGTACGGTGTGTTGAATGACGAGTTTTTTTCTTGGATTGACGAGGGTTTGAATATATTAGAATTAATTATAAAATTATAATTTAAAAAATCATGAAATTATTATTATTGTTATAGTAATTAAAAACTTATTGGTTTATAAAAATTTATATAAAAAGATTGATTATGCACAAAAAAAAATATATCATTTTTTATAGTATCTCCGATGAAAAAGCTAAATGAAGAGATAAATTTAAAAAGTAGTACTTTTAGCTTTTAATTTTGTATTTGTTCACTTTAACAGCTTAGGCAAACGAATAACTATTTTAATTATTTATCCTTTAAAGAGTTATTTTTATATTTTTTTGTAAAAATAGCAAAAAATAATGACTGCTGGCCAATGGCTATTTTTATAGTCGTTGGCCAACAGTTTATTTTTTTTTCTTTAAAAGCATAAAGAAAGAACTTGTAAATTTTAAAATCTTGTATTGTGCCTCACCCTTCTCTTAAATTTAGAAAAATAAAAATCAATTATTTTCTGGTTAATTAATAGCATTGGTTGTGTTAATTAGTTAAAATTAAAAGGTATGCTTGTTTAAAAGCTTTTTCTATTTTCTTTTGTTATATCTCTTGATTTTTCAGATCTTTTATTGTGAAGTTGATATTTATGATGATTTTTATTTCTTTGTTATTTTTTGTTTTTGATATAGGTTAAGGAAGATAATTTTTTATTTATGTTGTTATCTTTGTCAAAATTGAGAGAAAATAATAATAATAGCTGATATTGATAAAAATATAGAGTGATATATTTAAAATTTATTTTTAATCATCTATTTTAATTTGAAGTCAATTATATTATGTTTTGTTGAAAATGCAATTAAATCAATATATCAATTCTCTTTTAGTTCCAAAAAATATTATAATTGTTATGTTAGAACAAATAGAAGGCAATGCTTATTATTAATTCATATGTATGAAAACTATAAAATTGCTAGACATTGAATGTGAGCTACTTTTACACTTTTATAAGGTTTTAACTTGAGTTTTTTTTTTAAATGTAGATGGATTCAAATTTTTCAAGTTCTTTTACCAACTTTCTTATGAGTGAGTCAGAAGAGATTCTCTCTCAACCAAATGATTATAATCAATTAATTAATGACTTAACATGTTCGAATTTAAATGTCTATATAGCAAAAAAATCACAAAGAAGTAAAACTTCTCACCAAAAGATGATTGTTTACTTGTCTCTGCATGACTAAATATAAGTAAAGATTCAATTACAGGAGTTAAACAACAAAAAAAAAACAATTATGGGCTTAAGTACATGCTTACTTTGTAAAGAATAGAGGAAACTTAAATAATCGTTTTCAAATAAGCATTTTAAGTAAATGACAAGAAATAAATAGAGAAGTCAGTAAAGTTATTAGATTTGTTACTCAAATTAAAAATCATTAGTAAAGTTAAATGACCGAAGAATTGAGGGTAATTTTAATATTCATTTTCATGTTAAATTGTTTAACATATATTTTAACATTATTTAATTTCTCTAATTTTTTAGCAGATTAATAATGCTCGATAAATGTATACTTCTTGCGTTGGCAAACGATTTCATCTAGAATGTTATTGGGTTATCTTAAGAAAAGAACTCAAATGGTAATTTGAGTGTGCAAGTCAACAT
Organism: Populus euphratica; assembly: GCF_000495115.2. Classification (NCBI taxonomy): domain Eukaryota; kingdom Viridiplantae; phylum Streptophyta; class Magnoliopsida; order Malpighiales; family Salicaceae; genus Populus; species Populus euphratica. Next base: position 5,590 of record NW_011503255.1, read on the forward strand.
CAAAGGTTAAACAAGAAATAAAAAAGTCATGTCAATGCAAGTTCGGTTTCATCAGCTCCATCTACCCTGATTCTGTTAGTTTAGGAGAAGATAATGAACCATTAATTTATCAAGATAGACCAATTGGTCAAAAGGCTGCAAAGGAACGACTTAAACGTAAACAAGGAAAAAATAAAGCTGGGGAAGTAATTGTAACAAATCTCTTACAACAATTCAAAGATACTCTAGTTGAAATTGTAACAAATCTGTAGGCCAGCTGGAGTCTCACACTCTCTCTCTTTCTTTTTATTTATTTATTTATTTAATTTTTGAAAAAGCATGTGTATGTACAGGTAGTTGTGATTGTGGCTCACATCTTCCCTTGGTTTTACGTTCAAGAACGGCTTAAACGCCCTCTATGGGTCGGGGATAGGCTTCCCATCCAGTTTTCTTAAAAACTGGCAAACAGGGTCTTTTTTAGTTAGATTCCCAAGACTAAGTCGATCATGTTCTTTATGAAATAGTGGCCATAAATCATGAATTGTACGATGCACATCTCCACTAGGATGCGTCTCAAGAGTCAATAGAAGATTATCTAAAGACTCCTTACTCAGGCCATCCTTAATGAATTGTATTTTATCTTCACGGTTTATAGATACCATTCCTAGAGAACGATATTGTGCATTGCAAGTCCATCTAGCACATCGATGACAGACTTCTAGTCATTTTGCACGACGCTTCTTTGCAAAAGTGCTTTTACCTGTTCCAGGCATGTGTGAAATGAAGAAGTTAGAGGACTCACCTGACAATCAAACCTTTGCTTCAATCAACCAGCGAATATCTTCAGGAATTCCATGATTCATTAACAATCTCAATCTTGCACATCTAGCACTGTAAATTTTTGTAATCGCATTCTGAGGCAGAGCGGGAAAATACTTTTTCAATTTTTCAAGATTAGTGTCCATTTTGAAATGAGAATTGGAAGAGAGATTCAAAAAATTGCACAGATATATACACAGATATCAGTTATTGTGGGAAACTGAAAGAACCGACTTAAATCACGGAGTACCGTTATCCGTCATTTGACCGGGGTAAGAGAAACTAGCAAAAATCACTCAAAAAGAAACACAAAAAAGAAAATGTGAGAAAAACAAAATAATCAACCTTTATCTACAAGATCATTCAAACCAGCTGATTCATTTTCACTAGGAAAATTATCAAAGTAAGCTTTCAAACGATGTCCATTTTCCTTCAAATCATTGTCATTCATTGAATTCTCAATATCACAGGCCTCATAAGGATTGGTCCATCTTAATCTTAGCTCTTTAGGGAATGCATAGAGTTGAGAATCATAAAACAAAACTTTTTGAGTAGTGTCAATTTTTTGACAATTTTCACAAGTTTTGCAGAATGCATGTGTGTCCTTGAACATAGTGGGCCAATAAAATCCATTTTGAAAGATTTTTGCAGCAGTATTTTTTAACGAGAAATAACTTTCACATGCTTCAAAATGACAAAGTTTAATGACACTACTTACCTCATTGTCAGGAATGAATCTTTGAAATATTTGATCAGGACAATATTTGAATAAGTGAGGGTCATCACAATAAAAGCTCTTCACTTCCTTCAAAAACTTTTCTTTGTCTTGAGTACTCTAATCAGTTGGCAAATCTCCTAAAGTAAGAAAATTGATATTTTTATCATACCAAGGCATTGGACTAAGAGAAAGTAAGGATTTGTTAGGAAAGTAATCATTGATTGGTGTGATGTCAGATGTCGAATCTGTTGTCATTGTTGACAAAAGATTCGCATCAACATTTTTTATGCGTTTTTCATCCGTGATTTCTTCCTCAGAATAAATCATTTGCAAATCTTCAGATTCATCCAATTCATTTTTACTTAAAGTAGATTCAAGTTGATCATAAGCTAATTCATCAATATGATCTACTTCTTGTAAATCATTATCATCTCCAGGTTGCTTGCAAATGTTGAAAATATTCATCTCCAATGTCATGTTTCCAAATGATAGCTTCATTAGTCCATTCCTACAATTAATCAATGCGTTAGAAGTTGCAAGAAACGGACGTCCTAAAATAATAGGAAATGAATTACATGCTTCAACAGGTTCTGTGTCCAAGACAATAAAATCCATAGGATAAATGAATTTATCGACTTGTACTAACACATCTTCAATTATTCCTTTAGGCACTTTTACAGATCTATCGGCAAGTAAAAGAGATATAGAAGTTGGTTTTAACTCACTTAGATTGAGACTCTGAAAAACTAAATATGGAAGTAAATTCACACTCGCTCCAAGATCAAGTAAAGCTCTTTCAATTTTATGCTCTCCAATAAAGCAAGAAATTGTAGGACAACCAGGGTCTTTATATTTCAAAGCATTATTGTTCTGAAGAATAACACTTACTTGTTCGGCTAGAAAGGCTTTCTTTTTCACATTCAGTTTCCTCTTCACAGTGCATAGATCTTTCAAAAATTTAGCATAGGAAGGAACCTGTTTAATAGCATCCAACAAAGGTATATTGATCCTTACCTGTTTGAAAATTTCAAAAATTTCAGAGCTGTGATTGACTTTCCTTTGTTTGGTCATGACATAAGGAAATGGAAGTGTTGGTGGTGAATCAGTCGTTTCTTTGCAATTTTCAGATTCATCCCCTTCCTTACCCTCAGAGATTGACTCATCATCTTTCTCATAAGGTTCAAGAGAGGGTTTTTCAATAACCTTACCACTGCGTAGAGTAGTGACTAATTTGACTTGATCCATGTGTTGGCTTCCGGAACTACTTGCATTTGCATTGTATTGCCCCTTGGGATTTTGTTGTGGTTGAGATGGAAACATACCTTTCTCTTGGAAACTGAGAGTAGATGTTAATTTTGCAGGAGTATCTTTAAAATCTGTCATGTTTTGAGCAAGTTGAGTATTGATTGTCTCTTGCTTTTCAATGAATGCATGCAATATTTCCTCAAGATTTCTTCTAGGAGGTGGAGCATAAGGAGGTGCATATCCATGATAATTTTGGAAATTATGGTGTGCTTGAAACGGTGGTTGTGAAGTTTGTGCATTGTTGTTCTCACTCTTCCAACTGAAATTTGGGTGATTTCTCCAACCAGGGTTGTATGTTTGGGAGTATGGGTTGTGGTTGGGCCTTTAGAAACTATTTAAAGCATGGACTTGTTCATGGAGACATTCTTTAAAAGAAGGCAAGGTTGGACAATCGTTGGTTGAGTGTTCATTTGTTTCACAGATTTGACACACAATGTTTTCAACAGATTTTAATTGACCACTCTTTTTCAATTCTAGTGCCTCAACTTTTCTAGCTAAAGATGCAAATTTGGCTTGAAGGTCATGATCTTCCCTAAGGTTGTACATACCTCATATGTACCCGCAGTGTCCCAATTTTGAGCATTTTCAGCTAACAAGTCTAAGTACTTCATTGCTTCATCAGGGTCTTTATCTTCAAAAGTTCCATTGCACATCAATTCAACCATATGCCTATCTTTAGGTGTTAACCCTTCATAGAAATGTGAAACCAATCTCCATGTTTCAAAACCATGATGGGGGCAAGTACTAAGCAAATCTCGATACCTATCCCAACATTGGTAAAATGTTTCTCCTGGTTTTTGAGTGAAAGTGGTGATTTTTCTTTTGAAAGAGTTTGTTCTATGAGATGGGAAAAACTTCTTTAAAAATTGTTGTTGCATTTCATCCCAAGCACGAATGGATCCTGGTCTTAAATTTTGTAGCCATGTTTTAGCTTTATCTTTTAATGAAAAAGGGAAAAACTTTAATCTGATGATGTTCATGCTACAATTTAAATTATTATATGTGTTGCAGACCTCCTCAAATTCCCTTAAATGCAAGTATGGATTTTCTAAATCTAAGCCATGAAAAGAAGGTAAAAGTTGAATAATACCTGGTTTAAAATTAAAATGAGATGCATCAGGAGGGAAAACTATGCATGATGGTGCACTTGTTCTTGTGGGATTCATGTGGTCTCTAAGTGTTCTAGCACGGTTATTCTCATTATTTTCATTATGAAGTGATTGATTATTTTCTTCAGCCATATTTTCTGAAAATGATGAGGATACCCTACAAAGTCTACCACTTGATGTACGTGACCACACTCTCATGCACGTGTAGGAATAAAATAAAAGGAAGGAGAAAATAAAAGAAGAAGAAACAAGAGAAAAGAAACAAAGTTATATACAAGAAAAGTGAAAAGAGAAAATAAAATAAATATTATAATTTATACAACTTACCTCCCCGGCAACGGCGCCAAAAACTTGACACGACTAAAAGATTGATGTCTTCTCCCAAGTGCAGGAGTGTCGAAGTAATAAATAACTCGGCAAGACCGGGGTCGAATCACAGGGAGGTTATTTGTACAAATTATAAATAACAATAATACAACAACAATAACAATAACAATAACAACAACAACAATAATAATAATAATAATAATAATACTAATAGTAGTAGTAGTAGTAGTAGTAATAGTAGTAGTAATAATAATAATAATAATAAAGAAAGAGAAGAAGAAGATGATGATGATAACTTGAGATGGAAAATTAATGTAATGATTAAACAATAATAATAACAAATGTCAAGGTTAGAGGTTCCACTAATGGTATATCAAACAAGTATAGTATAAACTCTTATTATTGAATTGGAAACCACACACAAAGGAGGTTCCAATCAGATTATATATTGTTAACATGATTACATTAGTCATCTTATTCAATTAATGCTAATACTTGTAAATCTCGTCAAGCATTCATGATTATAACTTATGTTGACAACAAATCAAGTTCCTTTCATAGCTCAGTTGTCGGTTATACCATACATTATGGGCTATGAAAGTGCCAAGCATTTGTTGTACCTAGTGTTATACAACATAAATCAAGATTAGTCATTTAACAAGCAAAGTATTAAAGAGTGAACAAGATAACAAATATAAAACATGTTAGTATCAAACATTAAAGTCCATATTAAGTTTACATTATACTTATTCTTACACCATTAGTGTAACCTTTTCACCTTGACATAACTAATTTAGCTAGACATAATGAAAGAAAGCAAAATAGATAAACAAAATAAGAACATAAAAGTTAACTACGTAAAGTAAAGGAAATGAAAGGCATAAACTTAATATTAATGAAAGCAAAGCATAAACATTACAAAAAATACAAAGAGAGAAAGGAAGAGAATGATCTTGATCTAGAAACCAAGATGCCTAAATGCATGGCAAATGCCTCCTTTTATAGGCCAAAATTGGGAACTATTGATTTGATGACTAATTGATAAGTGGGTGACCAACTTTTGACTTGGTGACAATCCTTATCTTCTCTTGTCTGCCCAAAACATCATTGATAACGTTAAAATTGGAGCCAGTTGCAAACATGAAAGTTGTAGACAATTATCTCAGCTTTCTTGTGTAAACAATTCATCTCATTTGCACTTCTAGAACTCCAGATATGGCCAAAATACCGAACAGTGCTCGGGCTGGAAGACAGATTCGGGCTTCTTTGTTGTTACTACAATTTGGACTTGATAATGGCCTTTTTAGATCTTGGGCTCCATATGAAAGTTGTAGGCCTATGTCTTACCTTTCCATCCATATAAATTGGACCTAAATCTGAGATATATAGCTCTAGATATGACCCAATTACCGAATAGTGTTCCGGTTTGGATTGCACCGACATCTCTTTTCTAAGTTTGGCCATCTCTTTATCCTTCCAATTTAAGTTCTTCAAGTCATCAATCAATCCTTTCATTTATGTGATAGGCCTGCATTAAAAATAGACATTTACCACAAATTATAGGTATCTTATATTATTAGATACATTATTATAAAACATATTTTAGTTTAGGAGTTATTGATACTTCAAGTGCAAAATGATGATATAAAACCATGATAAAAATGCCCTTTTAAGTACTAATCAATAATAATAGACAAATATCGGCCTTATTTGGTGCCCTTAGATACCAATCACCAAAAAATTTTATGATTGCATTGATGAAAGCTCTAAGACTTTCTATCGCAGTGGTTTCTTCAATTTGAAGATATTTATCAATAAGATCTGTAGAAATACCATATGCAAGTATTATGTGAGCTACAATTACCTTTTGAAAGTAAGATAAACTAAGAACACTAAGAGCATCTGTTCGTTGTTTGAAATATGGATTATAAGCTTCCATTGCATTTGCGATCCAAAGAGAAAGACGCAACTCATCCTAAATCTTTTTTGAAATTAACTTTCAATGAATTTAGGATTTTCAGCAAAATAATCATTATATAACCTTAACTCGCTATCCTTTCTATTACAATTGACAATATTGTGACTAAGAATAAAGCCACGATACCCTATTTTCTACCCTTGATTATTCTATTTTTCTTCAGCAACCACAGTGGTAGCAACTTGAAAAGCAAACACAGGAGTGTCCTCATCAAAATTAAAAGCATCATAAAAATTAAAATTAGAATGATTCATGATGAATTTTAATTAAATAT
>NW_011503262.1:0-4289 GCF_000495115.2 Populus euphratica
AATTGGACCTAAAGCTGAGATTTGTAGCTCCAGATATGACCCAATTACCGAACAGTGTTCCGGTTTGGATTGCACCGACATCTCTTTTCTAAGTTTGGCCATCTCTTTATCCTTGCAATTTAAGTTCTTCAAGTCATCAATCAATCATTTCATTTATGTGATAGACCTGCATTAAAAATAGACATTTACCATAAATTATAGGTATCTTATATTATTAGATACATTATTATAAAACATATTTAAGTTAAGGAGTTATTGATACTTCAAGTGCAAAATGATGATATAAAACCATGATAAAAATGCACTTTTAAGTACTAATCAGACAACAACAACAACAACAATAACAACAACAATAATAGTAGTAGTAGTAATAATAACAAAGAAGAAGAAGAAGAAGAAGTTGATGAGAACTTTGAGATGAAAGATTAACATAAGGATTAAACAATGATAACAATAAATGTCAAGGTTAGAGGATCCACTAATGGTATTTCAAACAAGTATAGTAGAAACTCTTATTATTCAATTGGAAACCACACATAAAGGAGGTTCCAATCAGATTATAAATTGTTAACATGATTACATTAGTTATCTTATTCGAATAATGCTAATACTTGTAAATATTGTCACGTATTCATGATTATAACTTATGTTAACAACAAATGAAGTTCCTTTCATAACTCAGGTGTTGGTTATGCCATATAGTATGGGCTATGTAAGTGTCAAGCATTTGTTGTACCAAGTGTTATACAACATAAATCTAGATTAACCATTTAACAAGCAAAGTATTAAAAGTGAACAAAATAACAATTATAAAACATGTTAGCATCAAACATTAAGGTTCATGTTGAATTTACACTATACTTATTCTTACACCATTAGTGTAACCTTTTCACCTTGACATAATAAACTTAACTAAACATAATGAAAGAAAGAAAAATAGATAAACAAGATAAGAACATAAATAAGATAAAAGTTAACTAAGTAAAGGAAAAGAAATGAAAGACATAAACTTGATATTAATGAAAGCAAAACTTAAGCATTACAAAAATGCAAAGAGAGAAAGCAAGAGCATGATCTTGATTTGAAAACCAAGATGCCTAAATGCATGGAAAATGCCTCTTTTTTATAGGCCAAAATTAGAAACTATTGAGTTGATGACTAATTAATGAGTGGGTGGCCAACTCTTGACTTGGTGACAATTCTTATCTTCTTTTGTTTGCCCAAATGTCATTGATAATGTCAGATTTGGAATGCTTGAAACATGAAAGTTCTAAGAAATTATCTTAAGCTTTCCAGGAAAAAAAAATTGAGGTCATTTGGACTTCTAGAACTTCAGATATGGGTCAAACACTGAATAGTTTTTTGGCTATAGAACAGATTTAGATTTCTTCTTTGTTGTTATAATTTGGACTTGAAAATGGTCTTTTTAAATCTTTGACTCTGCATGAAAGTTGTAGGCCTGTATCTTACCTTTTCATCCATATAAATTAGACCTAAATCCAAACTCTACAGCTCCATATATAATCCAATTATCGAATAGTGTTCCAGTTTGGACTCCATCAGCATCTATTTTCTAAGTTTGGCTACCTCTTTATTTTTTCAATTTCAGTTCTTAAACTCATCAATTAATCCTTTCATTTATGTGATAGTCCTGCATTTAAAATGAATATTTATCATAAATTAAAGATATCTTATATTATTAGATATGTTATTATAAAACATGCTTTAGTTAAGAAGTTATTGATACTTTGACACGACTAAAAGATTGATGTCTTCTCCCAAGTGAAAAAGTGTCGAAGTAATAAATAACCCGACAAAATCGAGGTCGAACCATAGGGAGGTTAGTTGTACAAATTATAAACAACAATTATAAACAACAACAATAGTAACAATAACAACAACAATAATAATAGTAGCAATAATAATGCTAAAAATACTAGTAGTAGTAGTAGTAGTAGTAATAGTAATAGTAATAATAATAATAATAATAACAATAATAAAGAAAAAGAAATAGAAGAAGAAGAAGAAAAGTTGATGAGAACTTTGAGATGGAAAATTAACGTAAGGATTAAATAATGATAACAAACAATGTCAAGGTTAGAGGATCCACTAATGGTATGTCAAACAAGTATAGTATAAACTCTTATTATTTAATTGGAAACCACACACAAAGGAGGTTCCAATTAGATTATAGATTGTTAACATGATTACATTAGTCATCTTATTCAATTAATGCTAATACTTGTAAATTTCGTCAAGCATTCATGATTATAACTTATGTCGTCAAGCATTCATAATTATAACTTATGTTAACAACAAATCAAGTTCCTTTCATAGCTCAGGTGTCGGTTATACCATACAGTATGGGCTATGAAAGTGCCACGCATTTGATGTACCAATTCTTATACAGCATAAATCAAGATTAATCATTTAACAAGCAACGGATTAAAAAGTGAACAAGATAACAAATACAAAACATGTTAGTATCAAACATTAAAGTCCATATTAAGTTGTTTAATTATATACTATCCCTTTTCCCTTAGGTGTTACCTTTAACAAAAGAACATATATATTGTAATAAGCCAATATGCAACCCATAATCATATGTTAAAGTGTGTGTGTGTAAATTAAGGTTTAAGAATACATGTTAAATAAGTATATGAGCAGAATTAAGTGATAACAATGCGAGAGTTTGTAAATCTAAATATTTCAAGAAGTATTATGATAGACCTTGTTACGAATGATTACTAAGATGCGTCTCAAGAGTCATAAAAAGTTCTCTTTACTCTGCCATCATAGTAACAACAATTTTACACATGCTTTATAAAATAAAAAACACAGTTTTTTTTTAGCTACTACCCTCCCCCCCAAGTAAAACGAGACATTGTCCTCAATGTTCTAAGGTAGAAAGATAGAGTATAAAAGATATCACCTGAAAAAACGAACATATAGAAGATATCACCTGAAATAACGAACACTGACAAAAAAAAAGAAATAGCACTAAAATAACGAACACTGACAAACCTGAAACACACTGAAAAAAATATAAGAAACAACAAAACACAATAATAAAACCAAAAGACACAAAAATTCACAAATGAAGGCTTAAATCCAATCTAAGCTTTTTATGGCTTTCCTTAGTTGACCAATTTATGCGACTCATGGAAGGATCAATTGCAGGAATGAAAGATTGTAGCTGGTCAATCAATTGTTCAGCAGTAGCAGCAAAGATTATGATTTGTCGTGCAGAAGATGTTAGAAATTCTTGTTCCACAGCATGATCAAGAAAAGACAACAACTTATCATAATAACCATTAACATTTAACAAACCTATAGGTTTATGGTGAATGTGCAGTTGAGCCCAACAGGAAATATGAAAGATCTCTTCCAATGTACCTAGACCACCTGGTAAAGCAATGAAGATATCAGCATGGTTACACATTGCATTCATTCGAGTTGACATTGTGGAGACCTGAAGTTCCTCTCCAATTGTTTTTTCAATGATGTCCCCTTGTGCTAAAGCTTCAGGGACGACCCCCAAAACTTGACTACCTCCTAAAAATGCAGCTATTGACATATCTCCCATTAACCCAAGACTGCCTCCCCCATACACTAAATGAATCTTTCTCTCAGCTATCACTTGACCAAAATGATTTGCTGATTCTAAAAACTCCTTTTTTTTTTCAGGACTAGATCCACCAAAAACACAAATATTTCTTATATGATGACCTGAGGAACTTGCCATTTCTACACACTTCTATAGTTGTTGAATGTATGGGTTGAGTTGAAATGAAAGGAAGGAAGAGAGGATTTTATAGATAAGAAATTAAAAGGGTAATCATACCACCTATGTGTAGGCCAGCTGGAGTCTCACACACTCTCTCTCTCTCTCTCTATTTATTTATTTATTTTCTTTTGAAAAAGCATGTGTATGTACAAGTAGTTGTGATTGTGGCTCACATCTTCCCTTAGTTTTACGTCCAAGAACGGCTTAAACGCCCTCTATGGGTCGAGGATAGGCTTCCCATCCAGTTTTCTTAAAAACTGGCAAACAGGGTCTTTTTTAGTCGATCATTTTCTTTATGAAAATGGGTTCATAAGTCATGAATTGCACGATGCTTATCTCGACTATGATGAGACTTAAGAGTCAATAGAAGATTATCTAAAGACTCTCTGTGTTTTGAAATAAATCCCACCTTTTGACAATTTTCACAGTTTTTGCGGAATGCATGTGACTCCTTGAATATGGTGGGCCAGTAAAATCCACTTTGTAAGATTTCTACAGTCCT
>NW_011503262.1:4315-12024 GCF_000495115.2 Populus euphratica
ACAATCCTTTTTTTTTACGAGAAATGATCCCCACGTGCCTTAGAGTGACAAAATTTAATGAAATTCCTTACCTCATTATCGGGAAAGCATCTTTGAAATATTTGATCAGGACGATAATTGAATAAGTAAGGGTCATCCCAATAAATGTTTTGTACGTTGCTTAAAAATTTTCTTTTGTCTTCGGTAATCTAGTGAGCTGGCAAAAATCCTGAAGCAAGAAAATTGATATTTTTAGCAAACCAAGGCATTGAACTAAGAGAAAGTAGAGATTCATCAGGAAAGTAATAATTGATTGGTGTGATGTCAGGTGTCGAATCTCTTGTCACTTTTGATAAAAGATCCGCATCAACATTTTCGATGTCTTTTTCATCATCGATTTCTTCCTAATTGGTCATGGCATGAGGAAATGGAAGTGCTGGCAGGGAATCAATCTTTTCCTTGCAATATTCAGATTCAACCCCTTCCTTACCCAAAACGTCATTGATAACGTCAAAATTGGAGCCACTTGCAAACATGAAAGTTGTAGGCAATTGTCCCAGCTTTTTTGTGTAAAAACTTCAGCTCATTTGGACTTCTAGAACTCCAGATATGTCCAAAATATTGAACAGTGCTCGGGCTGGAGGACAACTTCGGGCTTCTTTGTTGTTGCAATAATTTGGACTTGAAAATGGCCTTTTTAGATCTTGGGCTCCATATGAAAGTTGTAGGCCTATGTCTTACCTTTCCATCCATATAAAGTGGACCTAAATCTGAGATCTATAACTCCAAATATGATCCAATTACCGAACAGTATTCCGGATATGACCCAATTACAGAACAGTGTTCCGATTTGGATTGCACCGACATCTCTTTTCTAATTTTGGTCATCTCTTTGCCCTTGCAATTTAAGTTCTTAAAGTCATCAATCAATCCTTTCATTTATGTGATAGGCCTGCATTTAAAATAAACATTTACCACAAATTAAAGGTATCTTATATTATTAGATATATTATTATAAAACATGCTTTAGTTAAGGAGTTATTAATACTTCAAGTGCAAAATGATGATATAAAACCATGATAAAAATGCACTTTTAAGTACTAATCAATTATATACGATCCCTTTCCCTTAGTTGTTACCTTTAACAAAAGAACATAAATAATGTAATAATCCAAAATGCAACCCACAATCATATGTTAAGGTGTGTGTGTGTAAATTAAGGTTTAAGAATACATGTTAAATAAGTATATGAGCAGAATTAAGTGATAACAATGCGAGAGTTTATAAACCTGAATATTTCAAGAAGTATTATAATAGACCTTGTTAAGAATGATTACTAAGATGTGTCTCAAGAGTCATTTTAACAAAAGAGCTCCTTTACTCTACCATCCTAGTAAGAATAATTATGCACATGCTTTATGAAATGAAAAACAATTTTTTTTTATCAACTACTACCCTCTCCCCCCAACCAAAACAAGACATTGTCCTCAATGTTCTAAGGTAGAAAGATAGAGTATAGAAGATATCACCTGAAATAACGAACACTGACAAAACCTGAAACAATAACGAACACTGACAAAGATATCACCTGAAATAACGAACACTGACAAAACCTGAAACACATTGAAACAAAAATAAGAAATAACAAAACATAATAATAAAACCAAAAGACATAAAAATTCACAAATGAAGGCTCAAATCCAATCTAAGCTTTTTACAGCTTTCCTTAGATGACCAATTTATGCGACTCATGGAAGGATCAATCACAAGAATGAAAGATTGTAGTTGGTTAATCAATTGTTCAGTAGTAACAGCAGAGATTATAATTTGTCATGCAGAACATGTTAGAAATTCCTATGCCACAGCATGATCACGAAAAGATAACAACTTATCATAATAACCATTAACATTTAACAAACCTATGGGTTTATGGTGAATATGCAGTTGAGCCCAAGAGGAAATATGAAAGATCTCTTCCAATGTGCCTAGACCACCTGGTAAGGCAATAAAGGCATCAGCATGGTTAAACATTGCATTCATTCGAGCCGACATTGTGGAGACCTGAAGTTCCTCTCCAATTATTTTTCCAATGATATCCCCTTGTGCCAAAGCTTCGGGGACGACCCCCAAAACCTGACTACCTCCTAAAAATGCAGCTATTGACACACCTCCCATTAACCCAAGACTGCCTCCCCCATACACTAAATGAATCTTTCTCTCAACTAGCATTTGACCAAGATGATTTGCTGATTCTAAAAACTCCTTTTCTTTCCCAGGACTAGATCCACCGAAAACACAAATACTTTTTATTTGATGACTTGAGGAACTTGCTATTTCTACACACTTCTATATTTGTTGAATGTATGGGTTGAGTAGAAATGAAAGGAAGGAAGAGAGGATTTTATAGATGAGAAATTAGAAAGGCAATCATACCACCTATATGTAGACCAGCTAGAGTCTCACACTCTCTTTCTCTCTCTTTTTATTTATTTATTTATTTACTTTTGAAAAAGCATATGTATGTACAGGTAGTTGTGATTGTGGCTCACATCTTCCCTTGGTTTTACGTCCAAGAACGGCTTAAATGCCCTCTATGGGTCGGAGATAGGCTTCCCATCCAGTTTTCTTAAAAACTGGCAAACAGGATTTTTTTTAGTCAGATTCCCAAGACTAAGTCGATCATGTTCTTTATGAAATAGTGGTCATAAATCATGAATTGCACAATACACATCTCCACTAGGATGCGTCTCAAGAGTCAATAGAAGATTATCTAAAGACTCCTTACTCAGGCCATCCTTAATGAATTGTATTTTATCTTCACGGTTTATAGATACCATTCCTAAAGAACGACATTGTGTATTACAAGTCCATCTAGCACATCGATGACAGACTTCTAGTCGTTTTGCACGACGTTTCTTTGCAAAAGTGCTTTTACCTGTTCTAGGCATGTGTGAAATGAAGGAGTTAGAGGACTCACCTGATAATCAGACCTTTGCTTCAATCAACCAGCGAATATCTTCAGGAATTCCATGATTCATTAACAATCTCAATCTTGCACATCTAGCACGGTAAATTTTTGTAATCGCATTCTGAGGCAGAGCGGGAAAATACTTTTTCAATTTTTCAAGATTAGTGTCCATTTTCAAATGAGAATTGGAAGAGAGATTCAAAGAATTGCATAAATATATACACAGATATCAGTTATTGTGGGAAACTGAAAGAATCGACTTAAGTCACGGAGTATCGTTGTCCGCCATTTGACCGGGGTGAGAGAAACTAGCAAAAATCACTAAAAAAGAAACATAAAAATAATGTGATAAAAACAAAATAATCAACCTTTATCTACAAGATCATTCAAACCAGTTGATTCATTTTCACTAGGAAATTATCAAAGTAAGCTTTCAAACGATGTCCATTTTCCTTAAAAACATTGTCATTCATTGAATTCTCAATATCACAGGGCCCATAAGGATTGCTCCATCTTGATCTTAGCTCTTTAGGGAATGCATAGAGTTGAGAATTATAAAACAAAACTTTTTTACCAGTATCAACTTTTTGACAATTTTCACAAGTTTTACAGAATGCATGCGTGTCCTTGAACATGGTGGGCTAATAAAATCCATTTTGAAAGATTTTTACAGCTGTCTTTTTTGACGAAAAATAACTCCCACATGCTTCAGAATGACAAAGTTTAATGACACTACTTACCTCATTGTCAGGAATGAATCTTTGAAATATTTGATCAGCACAATATTTGAATAAGTTAGGGTCATCACAATAAAAGTTCTTCACTTTGTTCAAAAACTTTTCTTTGTCTTGGGTACTCCAATCAGCTGGCAAATCTCCTAAAGCAAGAAAATTGATATTTTTATCATACCAAGGCATTGGACTAAGAGAAAGTAAGGATTCATCAGGAAAGTAATCATCGATTGATGTGATGTCAGATGTCAAATATGTTGTCACTCTTAACAAAAGATTCGCATCAACATTTTTTGTGCATGTTTCATCCATGATTTCTTCCTTATAATAAATCATTTGCAAATCTTTATATCCATCTAACTCAATTTTTACTTAAAGTAGATTCAAGTTGATCATAAATGACACGACGAAAAGATTGATGTCTTCTCCTAAGTGCAGGAGTGTCAAAGTAATAAATAACCCGGCAAGACCGGGGTCGAACCACAGGGAGGTTAATTGTACAAATTATAAACAACAACTATAAATAACAACAATAGTAACAACAACAACAACAACAACAACAACAACAACAACAACAACAACAATAATAATAATAATAATAATAATAATAATAATAATACTAGTAGTAGTAGTAATAATAATAGTAGTAGTAGTAGTAGTAGTAATAAGAATAATAAAGAAGGATAGTGTAATGTTTGATTCCCTTAAGCTTTTCTCCTCAACCATGTAACAAGCGTTAGGCCAATAGCTCCCAAGTCAGTTGACTTTAGAGTATTAGGTGTTAAAACACCCCTTCGGACTTAATTGCTTAGGTTAGGGAGGCTACGAAACCAAACTTATCTACATTTTTATTATCATTTTTTTTTTCTTTTTTTCTTTTTTTTTTCTTTTTGTTTTTTAATTATATACAATCCTTTTCCCTTAGTTGTTACCTTTAACAAAAGAACATAAATAATGTAATAATCCAATATGCAACCCACAATCACATGTTAAAGTGTGTGTGTGTAAATTAAGGTTCAAGAATACATGTTAAATAAGTATATGAGCAGAATTAAGTGGTAACAATATGACAGTTTGTAAACCTGAATATTTCAGGAAGTATTATAATAGACCTTGTTAAGAATGATTACTAAGATGCGTCTCAAGAGTCACTTTAACAAAAGAACTCCTTTACTCTGCCATCCTAGTAACAACAATTATGCACATGCTTTATGAAATGAAAAATAATTTTTTTTTTTTATCAACTACTACCCTTTTTTTTATCAACTACTACCCTCTCCTCCCAACCAAAACGAGACATTGTCCTCAATGTTCTAAGGTAGAAAGATAGAGTATAGAAGATATCACCTGAAATAACGAACACTGACAAAACCTGAAACACACTGAGATAAAAATAAGAAACAACAAAAACTAATATTATGCTATTTATAAAATCAAAAGACAAATTTTTATGAGCTAAGACTCAAATCGCAGTTGTGATTGTGGCTCACATCTTCCCTTGGTTTTACGTCCAAGAACGGCTTAAACGCCCTTTATGGGTCGGGGATAGGCTTCCCATCTAGTTTTCTTAAAAACTGGCAAACATGATCTTTTTTTAGTCAGATTCCCAAGATTATGCCAAGTATGTTCTTTATGAAAATGGGTTCATAAGTCATGAATTACACGATGCTTATCTCGACTATGATGAGACTTAAGAGTCAATAGAAGATTATCTAAAGACTCTCTGTGTTTTGAAATAAATCCCACCTTTTGACAATTTTCACAGTTTTTGCGGAATGCATGTGACTCCTTGAATATGGTGGGCCAGTAAAATCCACTTTGTAAGATTTCTACAGTCCTCTTTTTTGAAGAGAAATGATCCCCACATGCCTTAGAGCTTTTTTGACGAGAAATGATCCCCACGTGCCTTAGAGTGACAAAATTTAATGAAATTACTTACCTCATTATCAGGAAAGCATCTTTGAAATATTTGATCAGGACGATAATTGAATAAGTAAGGGTCATCCCAATAAAAGTTTTGCACATTGCTCAAAAATTTTCTTTTGTCTTCGGTAATCTAGTGAGCTGGCGAAAATCCTGAAGCAAGAAAATTGATATTTTTAGCAAACCAAGGCATTGAACTAAGAGAAAGTAGAGATTCATCAGGAAAGTAATCATTGATTGGTGTAATGTCGGGTGTCGAATCTGTTGTCACTTTTGATAAAAGATCCGCATCAACATTTTCGGTGCTTTTTTCATCATCGATGTCTTCCTGATTGGTCATGGCATGAGGAAATGAAAGTGCTGGCGAAGAATCAGTCGTTTCTTTGCAATTTTTAGATTCAACCCCTTCCTTACCCTTAGAGATTGACTCATCATCTTTCTCATAAGGTTCAAGAATTAGTTTGTGAATAACCTTACCATTACAAAGAGTGATGACTGATTTGACTTGATCCATGTGTTGACTTCCAGGACTACTTGCATTTGCATTGTATTGCCCCTTGGGATTTTGCTGTGGTTGAGATGGAAACTTACCTATCTCTTGAAAATTGAGAGCAGATGTGAATTTTGCAAGAGTATCTTTAAAATCTATTATGTTTTGACCAAGTTGAGTGTTGATTGTCTCTTGCTTTTCAATGAATGCATACAAAGTTTCCTCAAAATTACTTCTAAGAGGTGGAGCATAAGAAGGTGCATATCCATAAGAATTTTGGAAATTATGGTGTGCTTGAAACTGTGGTGGTGAAGTTTGTGCATTGTCACTCTTCCAACTGAAATTTAGGTGATTTCTCCAATCAGAATTGTAGATTTGTGAATATGGGTTGTGATTGGACCTTTCAAAACTGTTTAAAGCATGGGCTTGTTCATGGAGACATTTCTTAAAAGAAGGCAAGGTTGGACAATCATTGGTTGAGAGGTTCCTTTGTTTCACAGATTTGACACACAATGTTTTCAACAGATTTTAATTGACCACTCTTTTTCAATTCTAGTGCCTCGACTTTTCTAGCTAAAGATGCAAACTTGGCTTGAAGGTCATGATCTTCCCTAAGGTTGTACATACCTCCACTAGATGTATGAGGTTGCGTTTTATTCGGTGCCTCATAAGTACCCGCGGTGTCCCAATTTTGAGCATTTTCAGCTAACAAGTCTAAGTACTCCATTGCTTCATCAGGGTCTTTATCTTCAAAAGTTTCATTGCACATCAATTCAACCATTTGCCTATCTTTAGGTTTTAACCCTTCATAGAAATGTGAAACCAATCTCCATGTTTCAAAACCATGATGAGGGCAAGTACTAAGCAAGTCTTGATACCTATCCCAACATTTGTAAAATGTTTCTCCTGGTTTTTGAGTGAAAGTGGTGATTTGTCTCTTGAAAGAGTTTGTTCTATGAGATGGGAAAAACTTCTTTAAAAACTGTTATTGCATTTCATCCCAAGCACGAATGGATCCTGGTCTTAAATTTTGTAGCCATGTTTTAGCTTTATCTTTTAATGAAAAAGGAAAAAGCTTTAATCTAATGGTGTTCATGCTACAATTTAAATTATTATATGTGTTGCACACCTCCTCAAATTCCCTTAAATGCAAGTATGGATTTTCCAATTCCAAACCATGAAAAGAAGGTAAAAGTTGAATAATACCTGGTTTAAAATTAAAATGAGATGCATCAGGAGGAACGATCCTGGTCTCAAATTTTGTAGCCATGTTTTAGCTTTATCTTTTAATGAAAAAGGAAAAGGCTTTAATCTGATGGTGTTCATGCTACAATTTAAATTGTTATATGTGTTGCAGACCTCCTCAAATTCCCTTAAATGCAAGTATGGATTTTCCAATTCTAAACCATGAAAAAAAGGTAAAAGTTGAATAATACCTAGTTTAAAATTAAAATGAGATGCATCAGGAGGAAAAACTATGCATGATGGTGCACTTGTTCCTGTGGGATTCATGTGTTCTCTAAGTGTTCTAGCACGGTTATTCTCATTATTCTCATTTTGAAGTGATTGATTATCTTCTTCGGCCATATTTTCTGAAAATGATGAGGATATCCTACAA
>NW_011503245.1:0-2447 GCF_000495115.2 Populus euphratica
ACTTATGGATGTCATGCTCTTTCGCAAAATCTAGATTTTAGATTCAACTATGCTGGCTCAACATGGCTTATTTGATCATGCTAGCCCCAACATGGTCTGATCATCGTGTTTAAAATTAAATTTGATTTTTAAAATTTATTTTTGGTTTACAATTATTTTAATCTTATCTAATTCAATTGGACTTAACTGTGAAAAATAAAATATCAAAAAACAATTAAAAAAAATATTGAAATGAAGAGACTACTATATTGAATTGACTTCGATTAAATTATTAAATTTACAATTCAAATCATGGTATAACCACAATGAGCTAACACAGAATGATCATCAATCCCATTCATCTCCTTCTCATCTTTTCTTCCTAGTTAGGCATGAGTGAGATGAAGTCCACGATCAAATTAAAGAGCCATCTAAGAATTAGAGATGGAAAAATGATGAGCTATCAAAAATTATGGACCATATAAAAAAACTATTTGCTTAAGGACCAAATTAAAGGGCCGGGAAAAGCATGGTATCCGTGTTGGTATATGAGGAAGCCCCACCGCATTCAAGCAGCATGTGGCTTCCTTCATATTCTATTTATGGCATTCCTAAACAACATTGGAATCATCGTGAAAAACTCTTTTTCTTAGACTATGTTTTAGGAATGCGGTTTGCACCATATTTTAAAAAAATTTAAATTTTTTTTTAAATAAAAAAATTATGTTTTTAGATTGTTTTGATATATTAATATTAAAAATAATTTTTTAAAAATAAAAAAAAATTAATGCATTTCTAAACAAAAACACAATTTAATAGCCACTACTATCCCAATCACATAAAAACCTTTAAGGTTTAGGACCATCCGCATGGTCGATGTGCCAATGATGCAATTTCATTTGCCATTCCCCCCTTTTCTTCTCACTTTCTGTCTCCTTTAATTTATGTTCATAACCTTCCTTTGAGATGTTAGGATTGTTATAACGAGCTTTCTCTCCTACGATGGTACAGCTCTAGATGCCATTTTTTTCTCTTGATTTCCACACAACTAAAAACAGAGAGAGAGAGATGGGAGAACACTATAGCCATTGTTATTTGAAAGAGGCTAGAGTGAATTCACTTTGAAAATTAGTTTTTTTCTATAATATAATGCACCGTATTTTTAGAGTAAACATTACCCACTACTAAATTACATAGTTTTAACAATGGATTAGACTCTGTCAGTAACATTTTTTATCGACTAAATCATATATGAAAAAAGTTTGTCAACATTCCTTTCGTCGGTAATACCATCTTCTGTTACTAAGTCTATCAGTAACAAAAAAAAATATTACCAATGATTTTATAGATAAAAAATGTGCGCCAAAAAAATTTTCTTTTAAAATATACCAATGAATTTATTTCTTTGGTGATAATGATATATCCATTAAATATTTTTTAGCTCTTAGTAAAATGCTGACGAACTCACTCTGTCTGTAAAGTCATTAGTGAGTGTGGTATTTCCACCATTCTCTATGAACTATTGACAAATTGTATCTATTTATAAAGTTGTCAGTGATTGTGGCATTTCCAGTAGCTCTTTGTAAAATGTCAACTAATGTATCCGTTGATGTATATTTTTATTTTTTTAAAAAAAATATATTTAGAATAAATAATATAAAATTATATAAAGTAATAGTAAAAAAATCAATTATGCGAATAAAATTTTGTTAAATATCAAAAATAAAAAATAAAGTTAAATAAATTCGTTACAAATTGAATTTGTTTTAAAAAAATATAAAAATATTTGTTTTAAATTCGTTACAAATTAACACAATGACAGAGCTAGAAAAGAAGGAAACTGGTTGTTCTCGGAACTATACAACCAAAAAAGGAGTGCACACACATCTCAGTTTGAATCCCTCGATGATGTCATTGGTAATTCTGACGATGAATTGATCATGTCACTATACGGAGATCCCAGTTTAAATCCCTCCATAATTTCATTGGTAACATCACTAACAAAGACTTGGAGGTAATTGAATTGCTTTACTTTTTTAAAAAAAATTGAATATTTTATTTGTAATTCCATCGATATATATCATTTACATTACAAATATAATAATATCCATTGGTAATTATTACCATAATTGACTGATAGAATTATTTCATTAAAAATTATATTGGTATTAAATAAATTTTTAGTACTAATCAGGCATCAACTTCTTAGTTTTAGTTTATTTAGTTTTCATGAATGAGATTTAATATTAACTTTTGAGGAATTAATTTAAACGATAAATAGATTTATGTTCATCCTCATTTCAAATAATCATCAAAAACCATAAAAACATAGCATGTACAAAAACTTAAAACTCCATGTGCAAGAATTGGTATCATGATATATATTAGACATGGTCAAGGATATCCGGTCCGATCCATGATATTATTCTTCCCAGCTGCCACAACAAGGCACGACTGACTGTTCTCTC
>NW_011503245.1:6416-12139 GCF_000495115.2 Populus euphratica
GGTTATTTTTTTAAGTATTTTTTATTTGAAAATATATTAAAATAATATTTTTTTTAAATATTTTTTTAATATTAGTATTTTAAAACGATTTAAAAATATAAAAAATTAAAATTAAAATTTTAAATTATATAGCTTAAATTGCAATTTCAAAATACCACTTGTGAACAAGGAAAAGAAAAGATTTTACATAAATTAAAAAAAAAAATGCAAGTGATGGCGATGTGATGGTGATGGGCTTACAAGGGGATGAACATGAAGAATAAGCCGAAAGTAAGCAAACACATACTTTCATGCGGGCTTGACAGACAAATAATTCAACGTTCGTTTCATACGATGTGTAACTTGCAAGATTTGAAAATTGTGGCCATAGAAGAACAACCATCGTTCATATTGCCTTCCAGCAAGTTGGTTTATTGGGTTGGTGAAGGCGCATCCATAATCTTCACTGTCCATGTTGACAGTCTTGCCAAGTTTAACCTAAAAGAAGTATTATCTTATTGATTTTCTATACGAACGAACCAGTTGATGGTGGATGCAGAAAGTATAACGATTCCCGCACTTTGAATTTGAAGATCCATAGGCAGTGAAAGTAAAACGACTCTGTATTTTGTTAAATATTTATTAATTATAACTGTGGGCCATGCATGATTCACCGTTTCACAAATACATACTTTTCAAGGATAATCATGCTGCACATGATGTATGAAGAACACAATACTAGAGACTAACAGCTTAGAAGCTTTTTGCACAGGGCTTTTGTTTTTAATGATTATAAAATCCCTCATTCTGATCTAATGATGAAACTTTTGGATTTAGGAAGCCTGTTGCAATTTCCAGGGGCCCATCCAATCCGTTCTTTCTCGTTGTCATAGATCACCACTCTGTCTTGCATTGATATGTCTGATAAAACCACATGAAAGAAAGTTTAAAAGAATTTTAAGTTCAATCCTAGGTTGATAATCTCAATTCTTCAAGCTATGTTCCGAATTATACAGAAACTCTCACCTCCAATGACATTTAGATCATTGAGCCCTACTTCTGTGCCATTTAGAATTCCCAAGCAAGCATTTCCCTTGGACTGGAAAAAAATATTGTCAGCATTCATTGACATGCAAAGGCTCCTTCTAATTGAGCTATAAATTAAACTTGAAAAATCAAAGGTGGGGAAACTATTGAAGGGTGGACTTACTGATATTATGAGGTAAGCTTCTGGTGGGAATTCAAGCTCAGTTTTGGATTTCCTTTCATTCTTGAAGCTCAATGCAAAGGTCTTGAAGTATTTCTTGACATCACGTATGCTTTTGAAAGGTTTCCGGCCTTTCCAACAAAGTGGGAGTGTTCGGTCATTCAATGCCTCTTTTAAAGGTTTCCCGGATAATTCTTTCTTCAACTGAAAAAAATAAGGCATGAATATAGGGCGTTGAGATTCAAACGATGGTTTATTATTGGAAGTAATCTGAGCTTCAAGCCAAATCGGGAGAAAACATTGTTTTTTAACTTCCAAGCATCAGAAGCATATGGCAACTTATTAACAGTCTAGCAGATAGACAATTAAGATAATGACCGAGCGGAACTGCAAGTTTGAGGCAAAAAGAATCTTTTCTCATAGTATATAACATACGATTCATTTGAAAATAATATCAGGTATTCACAACAAATACTGCAGACGACTAAAGTACATGACCAACCCTGCTCATGCTGTACTCATGCAAATGTCAGGCTCTTTATCTAACATTTATGTTTGTCTTGTTTTACTAGATTTTCTACCGCTCACCAGAGAAATTAGACCTTGATACGCCTGAGAATTAAGATATGTATAAGATGCCCCACTATCAAAAGTTGTGAGCAGGTTTTTGAACCCGGTAGTTTTCCCATCAAAGCTTAATTCAGCGAGTCCAGGAGAGTAATGTTTCCTGCCATGCACGATGAGCATTTACCATAAGAACACAAAGATATGAATATAAAAGCTAAACTTTAAAAACATGAAAGGAAATCCATCAGGCCTAATTACACATCAGGTGACATTGGTGTCCAAGCTACACGAGACGGATCATAAAGATCATCCCCAAAGAAGAGGAATCCTCCACCATGCCCACTTAAGCAGTGGCCGATCACATTTCTCACCAAACCCAGACTACTAAGCTGTGAGACAATGCTAGACTTTCCCTTGCCAAGGCCTAGTACTCCGTCTATGGGATGATGAGATCCGCCTGGAAACTGATCATATCCACATCTGTTTGAGGGGAAAAAGAACAAAGAGAGAACAAATGATTTACATTATGCATACTAGCCAACCAACTGAAAATTGCATTGAGTCTCATAAAGTTTTAATAAAGAGAGAAAGCAAAGAAAACAACCCAAGGGCCAGAAGAGGACTATGGCGCTTTTCACTTGTAAAATTGAGATTAAAGGTATCCCTGACAAGTACGCCAAAGGATGAGCCACCGTCAGCATACGCAACCTCATAGTCACACTGCCCTGGGTTTTCACATCTGTGGTCACCATTAGACTGCAAGGATTGACAAATGGGGTCCGTACAAGCTACTAGATTGTTACTGGGTCGGTAATATGGATGAGGAGCCTGTAAATGAAAAATAATTAAGGTATCTGCTATACTAAGAACATAACTTCATTTGTTTAACACACAGCATAGAACATTGAAAACTAATTAGAATCACATGCAAGTTTGACAGACAGTGATAATTCAAGATTAACTGAGCTGGAAGGAGCATAATTGCGTTTAGCAAAGCAGCAGAGGTTTACAGATTTACCATAAAACAAGTGACAAAATTATGCTGAAACTAACCACATCCGAGAAAGCTCAAGAATCAAGGAGTTCAAGTTATCGCATGCTACCATCCATTTATATGTTAATGAAAATTGGAAAAACAATTAGGGAGTCATATCCAAGTAGCAGCATCATACAATAATTCCGCTCTTCAGGTTTAACTTAAGCCTCAAGGACAAGATACATACAATCTTCTAGACATCGCAGAACTGATCATGCAGGTTGGAACATTTGATTGCATGACCAACAACAAGAAAAGAATGCTAAATGATTTTTTTCCCCATAAATTGTCATTAAATTGGTTGGACGAAACAGAGAAAACCTGTTATAATGATTTTTACCTCTAAGCATTGGACACAGGGAGCATCACACTGGAGCCATGTAAGGTCACTTCCAGTATCTACATCAAGGAAGTAGGGTTTTGAAGGTTGGCCGATGTTGAGAGTCACATTATAGTACCTACAAAATGGAACTCTGTCATTTCAGTACCAAATGATTGAGTTCAAGAAGGTCCAAACAAAGCCTTATGTAGTTACAGTCCAGAATCCAGACGAACACAACTGAAGGACTCCATGAATTATTGCATAGCTATCAAGCAAGGTTTTGAAATTTCAGTCGATAAATTACGAAGAATCAGAGACTAAAATCCTAAAATCATTACATGGTAACACACAGAACATGCGATTATCACTTACTTGGCAAAGAAACAAGGAAAAAAACAAGAAGTCAAAACCCAGTTCAGTTATGCCCTTACCCATTAGGATAGACATTCCCATGAAGCGGTAACACAATGGATGATGGAACTCTATTGATCAACATTGATGAAGCCATTGTTTCACCTGATACCATAGCCTTTCTCCACCTTTTCTGCCTATCATCACTAGTAACTGATGACCCCAAAAACAAAAATAGCACTAAAACCCCCACCACACAAAAACCCTCCTTTTCTTTTCCCATTTCTCTCTTTTTGACAGTCAGTGAGTTAATTAATACACCACAAATGCGTGGTAGAATATCTGAATGAAAACTAAGACATGGTCAGTCCACTTGTTTATGTTTATTTTTAAAAGCCCATATGAGTCCAAATTTGGTTTTTATTGACACGGGGTCTTTTGCTTGGGAGATTAAGGATTCATGGGCATTGCTCGTTCTTGAAATTTCGCTTAATTACCTATAAAAATCGATATTTCTTCAAATGTGGTGTTCTTTTATTCTCTCTCCAAGGAGACAGGAGGATCATGTTAATGGATCTTGAACTAATTTTTTTTTGGGAATAAATGCAAAGGCAACTAAAAGAATTTGCAGGAAGTTAAGGTATATAATTTGCCTTTTCATCTAAGCACAAAACAGTATAGTAGATGGCAAGGCATATTCAGATACTCTGTTTTAGCTTGAATTATTATTGAAAATTTCTCGGAAACTTCCATGAGAGGGACATTTGCATCAAAAGCCAAATCCTTAAAATGGAACGCTATACCTCGAAGGCTGCGGCAATTTCCCTTTTGTTCTTTTGCCATGTACAATTTCTTTCCCCTTTATAGCTACACTTTTCCATTTTCCATGACAAATTTTATTCTTTATCTACAGTGAGGAGGGTGACAACCCCAACTACACCTTGATGTAACAAAGAATACAAACTCTCAGCAACTTGATTAAAAATCGTTCGGAATTAAATATACATTTACAAGTATAGTTAAAAGTGTCAAAGGGGATTTTTTAAAAAAGTATTCTTTTGCTTAAAAATTTATTAAAATATTTTTTTATTTTTATAAATTATTTTTAATACCAATACGTCAAAATAATAAAAAAATCTATATAAAAAAATTAATTTATTTTAAAAAATATTATTCACGTTCCTAAACCGCTTGTAAGTGCCAGAAAGGAGCATATATCTTAACCCATCCAAAAACAAATTTAAAGTAAAAAAATAATGCTAAGACAATGTAAATAAGTAAACAATTTTTTTTAAAAAAGTTAAAAAAAAATATAAAACTCCATTTATTAACTTAATTGGATTTAATAAGCTCAACTAATTTAAATAGTATAAGTAAAAAATACAATAAAAAAAATTGATAATTGTAAAAAAGATAAAAAAAAAACTTGAGCTCATCTAAGTTAGCATTCCAAATCTACAACTCTATTGTTATACCAGGATAATATCTAAAGCAAACTAAAAAAAATCATGAAATTCAATTATAAAAAAACCCCAATGTCTAGGGTGAAACCAAAAAGAAAAATTTAAATAAAATATTTGTGTCAATTTGAGTTGAGTCATTAACCTTGCGACCATAAATATAAGATCGAGATAACTTCATAGAAAAAAAAAACAAAAATACGAAGATCAATTATTGATAAATTAAATGTTAAATAATATAATTAAAAAGTGTCATAGAAAAAATAAAATCGACACATGTTAACTTTCAAAACCTGTAATATTGGTCACGAGCTTGAGACCAATACCATATAAGGAAAACTCTAGAAAAATAATGAAGCAAAATTATAAATTAATAAAATGCTAAGGGATGAAATTAAAAAATAAATGTAATAAAAAATGCAAAAAAAGATAAAAAGAATAAGTATGTTTGATAAAAAAAATTAAAATCAAATGTTGAGGGATAAAATTGAAAACAAAATTTGATTAGAAAAAAAACAACAATAAAAAAAAATGAAGACTAAATTTGATATAAAAATTAAATGAAATCAAATGAAAAATAATTATTTTAAAAAAAATATAAAAACAAATAAAATAAAAATCAAAATAATAAGGATTGAATTGAGTACAAAAAATAAATGAAAGAAACCTCTAAATTTTTACAAGGAGAAGAGTGAAAAAAAGAAGGGTGGACAAAAAACTCCATCGAAACTCAACCACTCCCTTGTCATCCACACACATAACACTGTTGAAAAGAACATGTCAAGCCACTTTAGACATTGT
>NW_011503283.1:0-4666 GCF_000495115.2 Populus euphratica
AAATGGATAGAGGCAATTCCAAGTCGAAACAATGATCCTAAAACAGTGATAAATTTTTTGAAAGAAAATATTTTGCATTGATTTGCTATCCCTTAAGCCATGATAAGTGATGGTGTAACACATTTCTGCAACAAGTCATTTGAGTCTTTAGTGAAAAAATACGGAATCACATATAAAATTACCCCCTATCACCTTCAGACAAGTAGAGAAGTAGAGTTTGTTAATAGGGAGATCAAAAAAATCTTGGAGAAAACGGTGAACCCTAATAGGAAAGACTCGTTTTTAAGACTTAATGATATAGTTTGGACTTATCGAACTGCTTATAAAACATCATTAGGTATGTCATCTTATAGACTAGTCTATGGAAAACATTGTCACTTGCCTGTGGAACTTGAACATAAAGCTTATTGGGCTATTAAAGCTTTTAATTCAAACCTTGATGATGTTAGATAGCTACACAAATTACAAATAAATAAGCTTTAGAAAATAAAAAATGATACATATAAAAATTTAAAAATTCATAAAGCAAGAATGAAAGAGTTTCATGACAAGAAAATACTGAAAAAAACATGTAATGTTGGTCAAAAAGTGTTGCTTTATAATTTTTGATTATATTTATTTTCTAGAAAACTAACATCAAGATGGAGCAGTCCTTTTATTATGAAACATGTGTATCCATATGGGGCCTGTGATATCGAGAATCTAAAGAATGATAATATTTTTAAGGTAAATGGACATCGTTTGAAAGTCTACTTTAACAATTTTTCAGTTGAAAATGACTCTATTTAATTGGGTGATCTTATATATAAAAAATTTGATTCCTTTTCTCATATTATTTTTGTATTTGTTTTTTCTATGACTTTTGTTTTGCTAATCTCTTTATCCGGGTCAATTGGTGAGTAACAATACTCTATGACTCTTAAGTTGGGTCTTTCAATTTCCCATAATAACTGATATCTATGTACATATTTGTGTAATTCTTTTCTCTTTCTCCCTTCTTTGAATTTCTTCTCCAATTCTTATCTAAAAAATGGACACAACTCTTGAAAAATTGAAAAATTACTTCCCGCTTTGCCTCAAAATACGATTATAAAAATTTGTCAAGCTAGGTATGCAAGATTAAAGTTAATAAACCATGGAATTCTTGAAGATATTCACTGGCTAATTGAAGCAAAGGTGTAATTATTAGGTGAGTCTTCAAATTCTTTTATTTCATACGTGCCTAGTATAGCTGAAAGCACTTTTTCAAAGAAACGTTGTGCAAAATGATTGAACCTAGGACAAGTAAAAACACTTTTGCAAAGAAACGTCATGCAAAACGACTGAAAGTTTGTCATAGATGTGTGACACGACTAAAAGATTGATGTCTTCTCCCAAGTGCAGGAGTGTTGAAGTAATAAATAACCCGGCAAGACCGGGATCGAACCACTAGGAGGTTAATTGTACAAATTATAAACAACAACAATAGTAACAATAACAACAACAATAATATTAGTAGCAATAATAATAATAATAGTAGTATAGTAGTAGTAGTAGTAGTAGTAGTAGTAGTAGTAGTAGTAGTAGTAGTAGTAGTAGTAGTAGTAGTAGTAGTAGTAGTAGTAGTAGTAGTAGTAGTAGTAGTAGTAGTAGTAGTAATAATAATAATAATAAAGAAAGAGAAGAAGAAGAAGATGATGAGAACTTTGAGATGGAATATTAATGTAACGATTAAACAATGATAATAACAAATGTCAAGGTTAGAGGTTCCACTAATGGTATATCAAACAAGTATAGTATAAACTCTTATTATTGAATTGGAAACCACACACAAAGGAGGTTCCAATCAGATTATATATTGTTAACATGATTACATTAGTCATCTTATTCAATTAATGCTAATACTTGTAAATCTCGTCAAGCATTCATGATTATAACTTATGTTAACAACAAATCAAGTTCCTTTCATAGCTCAGGTGTCGGTTATACCATACATTATGGGCTATGAAAGTGCCAAGCATTTGTTGTACCAAGTGTTATACAACATAAATCAAGATTAGTCATTTAACAAGCAAAGTATTAAAGAGTGAACAAGATAGCAAATATAAAACATGTTAGTATCAAACATTAAAGTCCATATTAAGTTTACATTATACTTATTCTTACACCATTAGTGTAACCTTTTCACCTTGACATAATTAACTTAGCTAGACATAATGAAAGAAAGCAAAATAGATAAACAAAATAAGAACATAAAAGTTAACTAAGTAAAGGAAAGGAAATGAAAGGCATAAACTTAATATTAATGAAAACAAAGCATAAAAAATACAAAGAGAGAAAGGAAGAGCATGATCTTGATCTGAACACCAAGATGCCTAAATGCATGGCAAATGCCTCCTTTTATAGGCCAAAATTGGGAACTATTGATTTGATGACTAATTGATAAGTGGGTGACCAACTTTTGACTTGGTGACAATCCTTATCTTCTCTTGTCTGCCCAAAACGTCATTGATAACGTCAAAATTGGAGCCAGTTGTAAACATGAAAGTTGTAGGCAATTGTCTCAGCTTTCTTGTGTAAAAACTTCAGCTCATTTGGACTTCTAGAACTCCAGATATGGCCAAAATACCGAACAGTGCTCGGGCTGGAAGACAGATTCGGGCTTCTTTGTTGTTGCTACAATTTGGACTTGATAATGGCCTTTTTAGATCTTGGGCTCCATATGAAAGTTGTAGGCCTATGTCTTACCTTTCTATCCATATAAATTGGACCTAAATCTGAGATCTGTAGCTCCAGATATGACCCAATTACCGAACAGTGTTCCGGTTTGGATTGCACCGACATCTCTTCTCTAAGTTTGACCATCTCTTTATCCATGCAATTTAAGTTCTTCAAGTCATCAATCAATCCTTTCATTTATGTGATAGGCCTGCATTTAAAATGAACATTTACGACAAATTAAAGGTATCTTATATTATTTGATATATTATTATAAAACATGCTTTGGTTAAGGAGTTATTGATACTTCAAGTGCAAAATGATGATATAAAACCATGATAAAAATGCACTTTTAAGTACTAATCAATATGCTAGATAGACTTATAATGCAATATGTTGTTCTTTAGGAATGATATCTGTATAACGTGAAGATGAAATACAATTCATTAAAGATAGCCTGAGTAAGGGGTCTTTAAATAATCTTCAATTGACTTTTGAGACGCATCCTAGTAAAGATGTGCATTGTTCAATTCATGATTTATAGCCACAATTTCATAAACAAAATTCTCAATATAGTATTCGAAATCTGATTATAAAAGACCATGTTTGCTAGTTTTTTAGAAAACTAGATCGGAAGCTTATCTCCGACCCATAGAGGGTATTTAAGTCGTTCATGGGTGTAAAACCAAGGGAAGATATGAATCACAATCATAATTACAATTAAAGTCTGAGTTTATAAGAACTTAGGATAATGTCATAATTCCTAAGTTTTTTTTTATTAATAGCATATTATTTTATTTTGTTATTTCTTATATTTGTTTAAGTGTGTTTAGGATTGTCAGTGTTCATTGTTTCAGGTGATGTCTTTTATATTCTATCTTTCTACCTTAGGACAATGTCTTGTTTTGGTTGAGGGAAAAGGGTAGTAGTTGATATTAAAAAAAAAACAAAAACTATATTTTTAATTTCATAAACCTTTTGCAAAACTGGTGTTAATAGGATAACAGAGTAAGGAGAAATTGTATTGACTCTTGAGACGTATTTTGGTAAAACAATTTAATGGTTATTTCCAATATTCATAACAAGGTCTATCACATACTTCTTTTGAAATATTCAGATTTATAAACTTTTACATTATTATCAATTAATTCTACTTATATACTTATTAAACAAGTATTCATAAACCTTTATTTACACACACACACACTTTAACATATGATTGTGGGTTACATATTAGATTATTACATTATTTATGTTCTTTTGTTAAAGGTAACAACTAAAGGATATCGTTTATAATTTGCAATAAAAGAAAAATGATAATTAATGTAAATAAATAAATAAATAAAATATATATAAGTTTGATTTTGTAGTCACCCTAACCTAAGCAATTAAGCTCGAAGGGGTGTTTTAACACTTAATACCCTAAAATCAACTAATTTGGAAGCTATTAGCTCGATGCTTATTATATGGGTTAAGGAGAAAAGCTTAAGGAAATCAAACACTGCATTATCTATGTATCAGTATTTACAACCAAAGTTACTAAGCTCGAAGGGGTGTCTCAACATCTAATGACCTAAGACCAACTAGTTTGGAAGTCATTAGCCTAAAGCTCATTACATGAGTTAAAGATGCATTGTGTTTTAAGTTATATGTACATATATTAAAAAAAAAAAGAAAAAATAATAATCTCATTCGAAGAAAGTTAACCTTAAAAATTAGAATAAATAATAATCTCATTCTAAGAAAGTTAACCTTAAAAATTAGAATAAAAATTTTGTTTTCTTCCAAGTAAAGCCCTATAACTATATGTTGATATATTGAGTACTAAAGAAAGGATTATTAATAACATGTTTAAGAAGTAAGAAGCAGGTATATAAATTTAATAAAAGTTTATTTATTTGGATAGATTAATGGAAGTTGAATGATGAATACCTTGCTTTGTGAAATTTGCAAATTGTTTTAACGCTTT
>NW_011503283.1:5071-5589 GCF_000495115.2 Populus euphratica
TAGTTCCCAATTTTGGCCTATAAAAGGAGGCATTTGCCATACATTTAGGCGTCTTGGTTTCTAGATTAAGATCATGCTTTTGCTTTCTCTCTTTTTATTTTTGTAATGCTTAAGTTTTGCTTTCATTAATATCTTATTTATACTTTTCATTTCCTTTCCTTGACCTAGTTATCTTTTATCTTATTTATATTCTTATTTTATTTATTTATGTTTCTCTTCTTTATTAGGTTTAGCTAAGTTTATTATGTCAAAGTGAAAATGTTACACTAATGATGTAAGAATAAATATGGTGTAAACTCAAGATGAACTTTAATATTTGATACTAATATGTTTTGTATTTGTTATCTTATTCACTTTTAATACTTTACTTGTTAAATAATTAATCTAGATTTGTGTTATATAACACTTGGTACAACAATTACTGGCACTTTTATAGCTCAACCGTATGGTATAATCGATACTTGCGCTATATAAAGAACTTGATTTGTTGTTAACATAAGTTATAATCATGAATGCCT
>NW_011503283.1:5694-11876 GCF_000495115.2 Populus euphratica
TTTCCAATTGAATAATAAGAGTTTATACTAGACTTGTTTGAAATACCATTAGTGCATCCTCTAGCCTTAATATTTTTTTTGTTATCATTGTTTAATCCTAACATTGATTTTCCATCTTAAAGTTCTCATCAATTTCTTTTTCATTTTTTTTCTTCTTTGTCTATTACTACTATTACCACTACTTATACTGGTGCTGCTGCTGCTATTATTATTATTATTATTATTATTGTTATTGTTATTAATATTATTATTATTATTATTCTTGTTATTGTTGTATTGCTGTTATTTATAATTTATACAATTAACCTCCATGTGGTTCAACCCCGGTCTTGCCGGATTATTTATTACTTCGACACTCCTGCACTTGGGAGAAGACATCAATCTTTTGGTCGTGTCAAGTTTTTGGCACTATTGCCGGGGAGTTAAATTCTTGTACAAATTATAGTATTTGTTTTATTCTTTTTTCACTTTTCTTATATCTAACTTTGTTTCTTTTATTTTGTTTCCTTTTTCTTTTATTCTATTCCTACATATGCATGAGAGTTTGGTTACGTACATTAAGTGATAGACTTTGTAAGGTATCCTCATCATTTTCAAAAAATATGGCCGAAGAAGATAACTAGTCGCTTTATAATAAGAATAATAAGAATAATCGTGTTAGAACCCTTAGAGACTACATGAATCCCACATAAACAAGTGTACCCTCATGCATAGTTTTCCCCCCTGATACGTCTCATTTTAATTTTAAGCCAGACATTACTCAACTTTTACCTTATTTTCATGGCTTAGAGTTAGAAAATCCATACTTGCATTTAAGGAAATTTGAAGAGGCCTGTAACACCTATAATGACTTAAATTGTAGCATGAACACCATCAAATTAAAGCTTCTTCCTTTTTTTATTAAAAGATAAAGCTAAAACATGACTATAAAACTTGATACTAGGATCCATTCGTGCTTGGGATGAAATGCAACAATAGTTTTTAAAGAAGTTTTTCCCTTCTTATAAAACAAACTCTTTCAAAAGATAAATCACCACTTTCACTCAAAAACCAATAGAAATATTTTACCAATATTGGGGATAGATATTGAGACTTGCTTAATACTTGCCCTCATCATAGTTTTGAAACATGGAGTTTTGTTTCATATTTTTATGAAGGGTTACCACGTAGAGATAGGTAAATGGTTGAATTGATGTGTAATAAAACTTTTGAAGATAAAGACCTTGATGAAACAATGGAGTATTTAGACTTTTTAGCTGAAAATGCTTAAAATTAGGACACTGCAGGTACTTATGAAGCACCGAGTAAAACTCAACTTCATACATCTAGTGGAGGTATGTACAACCTTAGAGAAGATCATGACCTCCAAGCCAAGTTTGTACATTTAGCTAGAAAATTTGTGGCACTATAATTGAAAAAGAGTGGTCAATTAAAATCTATTCAAGATATTGTGTGTCAAATCTGTGAAAAAAATAAACACTCAACCAATAATTGTCCAACTTTGCCTTATTTTAAGGAATGTGTCCATGAACAAGCATATGCTTTAAATAGTTTTTAAAGGCCTAATCATAATCCATACTCGCAAACATACAACTCTAGTTGAAGAAATCACCCAAATTTTAGTTGGAAGAGTGATAACAATAATGCACAAACTTCACAATCACCCATTCAAGTACACAATAATTTTCAAAATTTGTATGCATATGCACCTGTTTATTACTCCACCTCCTAAAAGAAATCTTGAGGAAGCATTGCATGCATTCATTGAAAAGCAAGAGATAACCAATACTCAACTTGCTCAAAGCATAACAAAATTTAAAGGTACTCTTGCAAAATTGACACCTGCTCTCAATTTTCAATAAAAGGTAAGTTTCCATTAAAACCATAACAAAATCCCAAAGGGCAATAGAATACAAATGTAAGTAGTTCCAGAAGCCAACACATGGATCAAGTCAAATTAGTCATCGAAAAACCCACCCTTGAACATTGTGAGAAAGATGATGAGTCAATCTCTGAGGGTAAGGAGGGGATTGAATCTGAATATTGTAAAGAAAAGACTAATTCCCTGTCAGCACTTCCATTTCCTCATGCCATGACCAAACAAAGAAAAGTCAATCATAACTCTGAAATCTTTGAAACTTTCAAATAGGTAAGGATCAAGATACCTTTGCTGGATGCTATTAAATAAATTTTTTTTTATGCTAAATTTTTAAAAGATCTATACACTATGAAAAGAAAATTGAATGTGAAAAAGAAAACCTTTTTAGCTGAACAAGTAAGTGCTATTCTTCAAAACAATAATACTTTAAAATATAAAGACCCTAATTGTCCTACAATTTCTTGTTTTATTGGAAAATATAAAATTGAAAGAGTCTTACTTGATTTTGGAGCTAGTGTGAATTTACTTCCATATTTAGTTTTTCAAAGTCTCAATCTAGGTGAGTTAAACCAACTTTTGCAACTCTCTTACTTGCTGATAGATCTGCAAAAGTGGCTAGAGGAATAGTTAAAGATGTGTTAGTACAAGTCGATAAATTCATTTACCCTGTAGATTTTATTGTCTTAGACACACAACCTGTTGAAGTATGTAATTCATTTCCTGTTATTTTAGGATGTTAATTTCTTTCAACTTTTAATGCATTGAACCTGTTGAAGCATGTAATTCATTTCCTGTTATTTTAGGATGTTAATTTCTTTCAACTTTTAATGCATTGATTAATTATAAAAATAGATTAATGAAGCTATCTTTTGGATACATGACATTATATGAATATTTTCAACATTTGTAAGAAACCTAGAGATGATAATGATTTAGAAGTAGATCATATTAAAGAATTAGTATATGATCAACTTGAATCTAATTTAAGTAAAAATGAGTTGGATGAATCTTAAGATTTGCAAATAATTTATTCTCATGAAAAAATTACGAATAAAAAAGGCACCAAATATGTTGATGCGGATCTTTTATCAAGAGTGACAATAGATTCGACATCTGACATCACACCAATCGATGATTACTTTCTTGACGAATTCTTACTTTCTTTTAGATCAATGCCTTGGTTTGCTAATTTTATTAATTTTCTTTCTTTAAAAGATTTGTTAGCTCATTAGAGTACCGAAGAAAAAGGTAAGTTTTTGAATAAAGTGAAGAACTTTTATTGGGATGACCCTTACTTATTCAAATATGATCCTGATCAAATATTTTAAAAATACATTCCTAACAATGA
Organism: Populus euphratica; assembly: GCF_000495115.2. Classification (NCBI taxonomy): domain Eukaryota; kingdom Viridiplantae; phylum Streptophyta; class Magnoliopsida; order Malpighiales; family Salicaceae; genus Populus; species Populus euphratica. The sequence continues at coordinate 8,922 of NW_011503283.1, forward strand.
GGTAAGTAGTGTCATTAAACTTTGTCATTTTGAAGCATGTAGGAGATATTTCTTGTCAAAAAAGACAGCTATGAAAATCTTTTAAAATAGATTTTATTGGCCTATCATGTTTAAAGACACGCACGCATTCTGCAAAACTTGTGAAAATTATTAAAAAGTTGATACTGATAAAAAAAGTTTTGCTTTATAATTCTCAACCCCATTTATTCCCTAGAGAGTTAAGATCAAGATTGAACAATCCATTTATTGAGAAACATGTGTATCCTTATGGGGCCTTTGATAATGAGAATATAAAGAATGACAATGTTTTTAAGGTAAATAGATATCCTTTGAAAGCTTACTTTGATAATTTTGCTAATGAAAATGAATCCATTGGTTTGAATGATCTTGTAGATAAAGGTTAATTACTTTGTTTTTCTCACATTGTTTTTGTATTTTTTTGTGACTCTTGGTTTGCTAGTCTCTTTTACCCAGGTCAAATGGTAGATAATGATATTCCATGACTTAAGTCGGTTCTTTTAGTTTCTCATAATAACTGATATCTGTATATTTATTTGTGCAATTCTTTGCTCTTTTCCCTTTCTTTGAATCTCTTTTCTAATTCTCATTTGAAAATGGACACCACTCTTAAAAAATTAAAAAATTATTTTCCCGCTCTACCTCAAAATGTGATTACAAAAATTTACCATGCTAGATGTGCAAGGTTGAGGTTGTTAATAAATCATGAAATTCTTAAAGATATTTGTTGACTGATTGAAGCAAAGGTCCGATTATTAGGTGAGTCCTCTAATTCCTTCATTTCACACATGCTTGGAACAAGTAAAAACACTTTTACAAAGAAAAGTCATGTAAAACAATTGAAAATCTGTCATAAATATGCTAGATGAACTTGTAATGCAACATGTTGTTCTTTAGGAATGATATCTGTAAACCGTGAAGATAAAATACAATTCATTAAGGATGGCCTGAGTAAAAGTTCTTTAGATAATCTTCTATTGACTTTTACGATGCATTCTAGTGGAAATGTGCATCTTGCAATTCATGATTTATGGCCACAATTCCATAAAGAAGATGATCGACTTAGTCTTAGGAATCTAACTAAAAAAGACCATGTTTGTTAATTGTTAAGAAAACTGGATGGGAAGCCTATCCCTGACCTATAGAGGGTGTTTAAGCCGTTCTTGGACATGAAACCAAGGAAAGGTGTGGGCCAAATCACAACTACAATTTTAGCCTTGGTTTGTAAAAATTTATGTCTTTTGGTTTTATTAATAGAGCATAATATTTGTGTTTTGTTGTTTCTTATATTTGTTTAAGTGTGTTTCAGGTTTGTTAGTATTCGATATTTCAGGTGATATTTTCTATACTCTATTTTTCTACCTTAGAACATTAAAAACAATGTCTCATTTTGGTTAGGAGAAAAGGATAGTAGTTGATATTAAAAAAAAATAACTATGGTTTCTATTTCATAAACCATTTGCAAAACTGTTGTTACTAAGATGGCAGAGTAAGGAGGAATTTTATTGACTCTTGAGATGTAACTTGGTCAATATTTTTCAATGGTTATTTGCAATATTCATAATAAGGTTTATCAAAATATTTCTTGAAATATTCAAGTTTACAAACTCTTGCATTATAATCATTTAATTTTGCTCATATATAACATGTATTCTTAAACCTTTATTTTCACATACACTTTAACATATGATTGTAGGGTGCATATTGGATTATTACATTATTTATATTATTTTATTAAAGGTAAAAACAAAGGAAAATGGATAGTATATAAATTACAAAAAAAATAAAAAAAAATAATGATAATAACAAAATAGATAATTTTGGTTTCATAGCCTCCCTAACCTAGGTATTTAAGCTCGAAGGGATGCTTTAACACCTAATATCCTAAAGTCAACTAACTTGAGAACTATTGGCCCGACGCTTGTTACATGGGTTGAGGAGAAAAGCTTAAGAAAATCAAACATTGCACTATCTACGTATCAGTATCTACAACCTGAGTTACTAAGCTTGTAGAGGTGTCTCAACACCTAATGCCTAAGACCAACTGGTCTAAGAGTCATTAACCGAAAACTCGTTAAATGGGTTAAAGATGCATTGTGTTTTTAAGTTATATGTGTATAAATAAAAGAAAAAGAAAAAGATAATAATCCTAACCCAAGAAAGTTAACCTTAAACATTAAAATAAAAATTTTATTTTCTTCCAAGTAAAGCCCCATAACTATGTATTGATATATTGAGTATAAAAAAAAGGTTTATTAATATCTTATTTAAAAGGTATTGAGTAGATATATAAATTTAATGAGAGTTGTTTATTTGGATAAATTAATGGAAGTTGAATGATGAATGTCTTACTTTGTAGAATTTACAAATTATTTTTTTATTTTAACGCTTTGATTACTAGGGACTAGTAATAAGCTTGTTAGGGGGTATGATTAGTACTTAAAAGTGCATTTTTATCAAGATATAAATATCATCATTTTACACTTAAAGTATCAATAACTCCTTAACTAAAACATCTTTTATAATAGCACATTTAATAATATAAGATACCTTTAATTTGCGATAACTGTTCATCTTAAATGCAGGCCTATCATATAAATGAAATGATTGATTGATGAGTTTAAATATTGAAATTGAAAGGACAAAGAGATGGCCAAATTTAGAAAAGAGATGTTAATGCAATCCAAACTTGGATTTAAGTCTGCTCTATATAGATGGACAGTTAAGACATAAGCCTAAAACTTTGATAGGAGTCTAGGATTCAAAAAGACCGTTTTCAAGTTCAAATTGTAGCAACAATGGAGAAGTCAAAATTTGTCATGTAGCCTAGACACTATTCAGTGTTCAACCCATATTTCGAGTTCTAAAAGTTCAAATGATCTTAATTTTTTTTGTTGAAAAATTGAGACAATTTTCTTGAACTTTCATGAATACAAT
>NW_011503265.1:0-11994 GCF_000495115.2 Populus euphratica
TCCTGTTGAAGTGGCAGATGACTGAAAGAAAATGACATAGCAACAAGCTTTTTGATGATATTCCTCATGGAGTCTGAATCATATTCCCCCAAACAACTGTCAGTTTTTGTATTTTTCTTGTCACGAGAAAGGCTTAGAATCGAATGGATCCCGGCATTTTTTAAATTAATTTAGTTTGATTCGTGAACTCGAATGTTTTACAAGACCATCTATACTGATTTGTCTACAGAAACATCACTTTAATGATAAAATCCCGCTTTATTCCATAATCGAATACTTTTCTTTTCTTTTTATATGGAAGTCTTTGATGGAATTTTAGCACTATCTTTGTCCATCCTTTTTTTCATTAGTGGAATTTCATCCAATAGCAGCACGTTTTGCACGTCATGCTTTACAACTAATTAGGAATAATCTTTGCTTCACAAATTTCTTCTTTAATTTCATTACTGAAATGACGCGTTCCACGCTTAGCTTTACATCTTGATTTAACTAAATTATATACGATATGCAACCCTTTTGTTCTTCAGAATAGGGCCACCACGTATCAGGCTTTATAGCACAGAGCTGTGGTGCCACGGAGATATGTGCATGCTCAAACGCAGAAAAATTCAACACCATTAGTACTAACAGTTTAGCAGAAGTAAAAAGATTATTGACTTGATAATATGTGTACGGTTTGAACTTCATTCCACATTTGATGGATTCTTTGTCCTTTTAAACAAATTCACACAGCATGCAACTTTATGCTGTGTGATGGATGACACAGCTTGAATAACAAGATAATGATGCATTATAAAGCAGCCAAACTTAATCAGAAGAGTTTCAGGAATATAGAGTTTAGCGAGAGGAATATTCTCGAGCAAGCACTCGTAATTTTCTGTCAGTGATGAATGAAGAGTGAAATAAGAGATAATGATGACACAGAAAAAAGTCATACAATAGTAGATGAGTCTTTCAAATACGCCCATGGGAAATTCACTCTCAAGAGCAGCTGGCATTTCGGCTAGAAGTTGAAGAGTAGATGTTTGATTTTTTTCCTTCAAGCTGGCGAGCGATCTATCCAGTTCTAGCAACAGTAAAGCTGCTTCTGCATTCATGGGATTAGGAAGACAAAAATTATACAATATCTTATATATGCATAGTTTTAAATTTGAAAATTCAATACAGAGAGAAATTGTTACTGTTAGAGAATAAAATCTTCATACATTAGGAAATTGTATATTGTTAGAGAATAAAATCTTCATACATTAGGAAATTGTATATATCGTAATTGTTGCAATCCCATGATATATGGGTCACCCTTAATTCTAGCATAACAATAATTTATTTCCTAGAATAATACTCTGCTGTAGCTATATATATATCTGTACATTGAAATAAATAAAACATCAATTCATTCTTCAACTTTTGTCAATTCATTCTTCAAAACCAACAGCAGCTGCGACCCAAACTGAACAATCCAGTTCTCATGTGGATCAATCCACTCAAAATTTGAAAAACATTTTGGATGGTCTTTCTGTAGATCAATGCAAACAATTAGCAGCAGCAATGGTACACTTCTCTAAACCCACATCCGAAAATACAGATGTTTATGCCAACGCTGCAGGTCTGCCCAATTCCCCATCTGTTAATTCAATTTTATCTCACTCTTGGATACTTGATAGTGGTGCCACAGACCATATTTCATCTGATCCCACCCTTTTTGTTCACTCTAATACTTCTCATATGCCATGTGTTAATCTACCTACAGGTTCATCAGTGCCCATCGATTCCACTGGCACTATTCTCTTTAATAAAAACATTACCCTTGACAATGTTCTCCATGTGCCTTCTTTTCGTCTCAATTTAATGTCTGCTAGTAAACTTACAAAATCTTTACGTTGTTGTATAATTCTTTTTCCTGATTTTTGTGTCATACAGGACTTGGCTACGGGGAAGATGATTGGGTGGGGTAAACAAGATGGAGGACTCTACTACATGTCATCTGTCTCTCAAGTGCCACTTTCCTGCCATGTTTCTCCTTCGCCCACTCTTTGGCATCAAAGACTTGGGCATCCTTCAGTCGCTCGCCTCAAATTGCTTTCTTCCTTTATTCCTTCCATATCTATTTCCTTTGATAATCACTGTCATGTTTGCCCAATGGCCAAACAAACTCGAAGTTCTTTTCCCTTAAGTAATATTTCTACTACTGCACCTTTTTCTTTACTTCATTGTGATATCTGGGGACCACATCGGATTTCATCACATTCCGGTGCTCGTTATTTTCTTACTATTGTAGATGATTTTACTAGGTGCACTTGGGTTTTTCTCATGAGTAACAAATCTGACACCCAATCCCTGCTCAAATCCTTCTTTCTTTTTGTTTGCACTCAATTCAATGTTAACATTAAAACCATACGTACTGATAATGGATCTGAATTTATTTCCATGAAAGAATTTTTTCTTAATAATGGGGTTGAGTTTCAACGTTCATGTGTGTACACACCACAACAAAATGGTATTGTTGAACGCAAGCATCGCCACATTCTCAATGTCGCACGTGCTTTGCGCTTCCAATCTAATTTACCCTTATCTTTTTGGGGGGAGTGTGTTTTGACCGCAGTCTACCTTATTAATAGATTACCCACCCCACTACTAAACCAAAAATCCCCTTTTGAATTGCTCTACAATAAACCACCAACTTACTCTCATCTTCGTGTTTTTGGTTGCCTTTGTTATTCCACTATAGTTCACCCTCACCATAAATTTGATTCTCGTGCCCGTCGTTGCATCTTTCTTGGTTACCCTACAGGTCAAAAAGGTTACAAATTATACGACCTCGATTCTCATCACTTTCTTGTTAGTCGCGATGTTACTTTTCATGAAACTATTTTTCCCTATGCTAAAAAACATTCATTGCCCTTAACACATCCAGTCCTTCCTTTATCATTGGACCCACCTCACCCAGATCCATTTCCTATTAGTTCACACTCCAATCCACTACCCTCATCTGAACCCCATACCCAATCTGACACACATCACCCACATGGGTCCTCCTCATTTGACCTTACACCTTCATCACCTTCCTCTTTCGCACCTGCACCTGTTCCTACTCGACAGTCCACCCGCCTAAAACGTCCTCCATCTTGGCAACAGTATTATCACCTCTCCAATGCTGCTGTCTCCTCACACTCCTTATCTGATCCAACGCCATCTTCTTCAGGTACTCATCACCCCTTATCTCATTTTTTATCCCTTTCTCGGTTTTCTCCTTCCTATAGAGTTTTCCTAGCTAACATTTCAGGCACAACTGAGCCCACTTCTTATACCCAAGCTATCAAAGATCCTCACTGGCGAGCTGCTATGCAAGATGAACTTGATGCTTTGGAACAACAAAATACTTGGACCCTCATGCCATTACCTTTTGGTCATAAACCCATTGGTTGTAAATGGGTTTACAAGATTAAATACAAATCTGATGGTACAATTGACCGCTATAAAGCTCGTCTTGTTGCTAAGGGCTATAATTAGATTGAAGGCATCGACTATCAGGAAACCTTTTCTCCAACTGCTAAACTCACCACTCTTCGTTGCCTCCTTGCTGTGGCTTCTACCCGTGGTTGGTTCATCCACCAACTTGATGTTCATAATGCATTCCTTCATGGTGACTTAACTGAAGTTGTGTATATGGATCCTCCTCCTGGTCTTCGCCGACAGGGGGAGAATCTTATATGTCGTCTCAATAAGTCTTTATATGGTCTAAAACAAGCCTCTCGTAACTGGTTTTCTAAGTTTTCCACAGCCATTCAGACAGCTGGTTTCCAACAGTCCAAGGCAGATTACTCCCTTTTTACCAGAGTTAATGGTACCTCTCTTACTACCGTTCTTATATATGTTGATGATATACTTGTCACTGGCAATAGTTTGGATGAAATAAACAGTCTTAAATCATTCTTGCTTCGACACTTTCGCATCAAAGACCTTGGTGATCTAAGATATTTTTTGGGGCTTGAATTTTCTCGATCAAAACAAGGGATTTTTATGTGTCAACGGAAGTATGCCTTAGATATTTTACAAGATGCAGGCTTACTAGGTGGACGACCAGACTCTTTTCCCATGGAACAACATCTGAAACTTACTCCTACTGATGGTGTTCCACTTGAAGATCCAACCCGTTATCGACGATTAGTTGGGAGATTAATCTACCTCACAGTCACTCGACCAGACATTGTGTATTCTATTCAAATATTGAGTCAGTTTATGCAACAACCTAGAAAACCACACTTAGATGCCGCACTTCGGGTCTTGAGGTTTATCAAAGGCACACCTGGTCAAGGTTTGTTCTTTCTAGCGGATAACAACCTTGACTTAGTAGCTTATTGTGATTCTGACCATGCAGGATGCCCTACAACAAGAAGGTCTACCACGGGGTATTGCATATTTCTTGGTGGTTCTCTTGTTTCTTGGAAATCTAAGAAACAATCAAATGTTGCAAAATCAACGGCAGAAGCAGAATATCGTGCCATGGCAACCACGTGCCTAGAGATAACATGGCTACGCTACATTTTAGATGATTTAAAAGTCATTCAGGATAAACCCACAATATTAAATTGTGATAATGAAGCTGCTTTGCACATTGCAGCCAATCCTGTGTTTCATGAGCGTACTAAACATATAGAGATAGACTGCCACATCATAAGGGAGAAGCTACAAGCAGGACTCATCTCTACTTCTCATGTTCGCTCACATGAACAACTTGCCGACATGTTTACAAAGGCATTGGGACGGGACCAACTAAAATTCTTAAGTGGCAAGTTGGGACTTCAAAACATTCACTCTCCAACTTGAGGGGGAGTGTTAGAGAATAAAATCTTCATACATTAGGAAATTGTATATATCGTAATTGTTGCAATCCCATGATATATGGGTCACCCTTAATTCTAGCATAACAATAATTTATTTCCTAGAATAATACTCTGCTGTAGCTATATATATATCTGTACATTGAAATAAATAAAACATCAATTCATTCTTCAATTTCACAGTTACCAAAGTTTTGCCCTATGATAGCAGCGCTAAGGATGGACATGCTATCTACCGTTCTCTGGCGGTGAATTGGTAATAGGAGGCCATCATCATCCACGCGTTGTCCTGGTTTGGATCTGATTAAAAACTCCACTATTTCTGTCTCAGCAAATCCGGCAGCTGTAAACAATGGGGTTTCACCGAACTCATTTGGAACCGAAAGCAGCTCGGGACAACGTTCTACCAAGAGTTTTACAGCCTTATTATTGCCATAGATGGTTGCTTCGTGAAGAACCGTATTTCCAAATTTGTTTGTTTTCTTGAGAAATTCTGTCTCAGTTAAAGGTAATTCGCTTGTCGTCATGATTTCCAGTAAATCTTTAGGTGGTTGCTCTTGTTTGCTGCACACAGCCATATGAAGTGCAGTCTCCTTAGAGGCCGTAAGTGGAGAGTGCAAATATTCGGAATGTTTCTGATAGTAGTCAATCATGAGATCCCATTTTCCTTTCTGATAGTAGTCAATCATTAGGCCGTAAGTGGAGAGTGCTTTTATGGCTTCTATTTTTTCTTCTTTCTGTTGTTGCCTTTTTTCGCTACTTCTTCGGCTATCTTCTTATTAGCCAAAAGTTAATAAAATCTCGACTATTATTTAGAAAAAGGTCTACTGAATTGGACGAATACATAACGACCCTTCTATTTGCAGCTTAAACAAGTTTTGATTTAGACTTTCATGCTTTGGCCTTTTCTTTTGTATTTTAGACTATGTTTTTTATTTTGCTAGTTCACGGTCAACTTGCTGGCACTAGCTAGTATATATCCTCCCGATTTTTTTTTAGATAATAGTCGAGATTTTATTAATTTCTGGGAATATAGCCAAAGAAGTCGGAAAAGACAACAACAGAAAGAAGAACAAAAGAAGCCATAAAAGACCGGCTGCTGCAACGAAAGTAAGGGAACAGAGACCAAACAAAGGAAAAATGGTAAAAGTGATCAGCTGTGAGTTATTCTGTTATCCCAGAACTTGATCCCATCAGAGCTGATCCCTAGATCCATTCTGGTGTAAGCAAAAGTGTTTCTATCAATCTTCAACCATAAGGAAAGCCTGTGAAGAATCAAGTAGAAGCAACCCTGAAGATCTGGAGTGGCATCATTAAAGATTACATCGTTCTGATGAAGCCACAGACTCCAAACAATACAAGTAAAGAAAAGTTGCATGAAGTTAAAGCAAATCACGCTGAAACAAGAAATCATGAGTGCATGCATACTTTATCTTGAACAAGCAGCCAAAGAAACAATTGAATCTTGGGGGAGCATCTTTTAACCACACTGAAGAGTGTGAAGGTGTAAAGATACCAAACTACCTAGTTTTGCCACATGTCAAGAGATTAAAGGGTCAAGTGGTTAAAATGTTGGTAGTATTGTTATAAAAATAAGAAAGTTTGTTCGCATTGAGGTTAGAAGCTTGTTCACGTTTTCCAACTATAAATTGATATAAAGTTATGTAACAATGTGAAAGAATTCATTAGAATTTTTAGTGTTTTATGAACATGTGTATTGTTATAAAAATAAGAAAGTTTGTTCGCATTGAGGTTAGAAGCTTGTTCACGTTTTCCAACTATAAATTGATATAAAGTTATGTAACAATGTGAAAGAATTCATTAACAAAAGAGCATAATTGATCCTTCTCTCTTCATTTATTATAAATTCTGCTTTATTTTTATGAAATTCTGCTATCTTTACCATACAGCACTAAAAATACACATGTTCATAAAACACTAAAAATTCTAATTCTAATTCAAACACGCACACATTAAACATTTATAATTTATAAAATAAAGCTTTTGAAATTCATAAATTAATGTAGAAAAATTGTTGAAAACCAAGGAACAATGCTCAAAAATTCTGAAGTGCTGAAATAATGGCACCGCGTGGGTACCGTACGCCACCCCCAATTGGTCCCACCAAGTCCGACTTCTCCGCAATGCCCCAAGCTTCAATGATTTGTTGAGCTCACCATTCACTAGTCCCCTAGTAACACTACTACAAATTCGCTAAATAATAATGGATTTACCGACGGAATAATTCTGTAGGTAATTTGAGGTTGAAATTACTGACGGTTATATTCCGTCTGTAATTCAATCGGTAATCATCCATGAAAATTTTCCGTTGGTAGTTACCAACTGAATCACGAACGGAAAGGTCACCGTCGTAAAAAAAAGGGTCGCTAACGTGGAGGTTTTGGGGGGTTATTTTTTTAGACGGAATCACTGACGAATTCAAAAGGACAGGCCGTACAGCGACCGCCATTTATATTGTCGACGGATTCACTGACGGATTTGAAATGACAGATCTATACGGTGATGTGTCGATTGTACCGTCAAAATCATCGACGGTTTCACCAACGGATTTTCCATCTATGAAACCGTCAGGAAAAGTTAATATATGTACACGTTGCCGATCCTCTCCTCCCCTATTTCTCCTTCTTCTTCATAATCCCAACTCTCCCCATCTGCAAACAACCAGCCCCCCACCCCCCAAACAAAAATCTCCCTCATATCAGCAGAACAAGTTATATTTCTTGAAGTTTTGTGGTCACAGCATCGTGTTTTGATTTACCGATGGATTTTATCAATTTTTATAAGTAATTCTTTCTTTTTAAATCTTAACATTTAATTAAATGTCAATTTTGTTGTTTTTTTAGTATATGTATTTTGTTAGTAAATGTACATGTTTTATTGTTATTTGTCAAACAAACTTGTAGTATATGGATGTATAATTCTATACATGTTATGGTTGGTTTTAGATTTTGTAAGATTGTATTTGTTTGTAAATTGTTAAAACTTTATGGAACTACCGAAGTACATGTGCTATTTTAAAATAATTAATAGCTTACTTATTGCGTCCGTTTAAAGTTTTGTCAATGGTATTGTGGAGTGGTAATTTGTCTGTAAATTTATATATTTTAATTTGTATGGACGTTGATAAATGATAATGAATTTTTAATATTTATGAGAAGTTGTGATTGGTTTGTTGGATAATCTTGAGGTAAAGTAATATTTTTGCAAGTTTATTTACGTAACTTAGTTAATTAATACATTATGTCATTATAATTTTATAGAAGTTTGATATAAATCATGGATGATTGTTCATGGATGTATCGAGATTCACCCCAAGGATTGCGAAGAATGGATTATTGTAACGGGGTTTAGGGTTTTATTAATTTCGCAACATCTATTCCTAGAAATTTTACTAGAAGGCGGTATTAGGTGTCCATGCAGGAAGTGTCAAAATAAAAGGTATCTGCATCCAGATATTGTAATAATACATCTTCTACACAAAAGGTTTATGGAGAATTACCAATGTTGGTATGCACATGGAGAAGTATATGTTAGTGAGAGGAGAATGGACGAAACGGTGGTTAGGTATACTTCTAGTGCTAGTAACGAGAATGACAACACTAATCCTTACAGAAACATGGTTATGGATGTAATGAGAATGAATCAAGGTAATGTCAGTCAATGTCCAATCATAAAAGAAGAACCCAATATAGATGCAGCTAGGTTTTTTGATTTGTTGAAAGATTCTGACGAACTATTATGGGATGGCTGCACAAACCACAGTAAATTATTGGTCGTAACATAGTTGTTCACCATCAAGTCAGAGCATTGGTTGAGTGAGGCCGGGTATGACAAGATTATTGAATAGGCAAGAAGCATTTTACCTGAAGAGAACAAGCTAAAAGAGAACTTCTATGTTGCGAACTCCATGATGAAACCCCTCGGTTTAGGATACCAGAAAATTGACATGTGCCCTAACTTCTACATGTTATACTACCTTGAAAATGTTGAGATGACCGAGTGCATGAAATGCGGGCATACCTGTTACAAACCTAAAACTGGCAGGGGAAAGACTCTAGTGGCATATAAAAAACATAGATACTTCTCGATCACACCTAAACTACAGAGGTTATTCATGTCACCAAGGACTACTAAGCACATGACATGGCACCAAGCACACCATGTGGTTGATGGATTGATGGTTCATCCTTCTGACGACGAAGTGTGGAAACGCTTTAACAGTGTCCATCCTTACTTTTCAACTAAATCAAATAATATGTGTCTTCGGTTGTGTACAGATAGATTCAACCCATTTAGGTCATTTGTTACTCCTTATTCTTGTTGGTCGGTCATACTTACAGTTTATAACTTGCCACTGGGAATGTGTATGAGGTTGGAGTTCATGTTTTTATGTACTGTCATACCTGGTCCAAGCAGCCCGAGATGGAATATAGATGTTTGTCTTCGACTATTGATTGATGAGTTGGTGCAGTTGTGGTCCTCCAGAGCTCTAACTTATGATATATCGAGAAAACAAAATTTCCTTATGAGGGCGGTTTTGATGTGGACTATCAATGATTTTTCAGCTTATGGAATGCTTTCTAGTTGGAGCATGCATGGGAAACTCGCATGTCCATACTACATGGAAAACAACAAGGCATTCACGCTAGCAAATGGAGGCAAAGCTTTTTTTTACTGTCACCATCGCTTCTTGCCACTTAATCACAAGTATAGAAAAAACAAACAAGATTTCTTTATTGGCAGAGTTGAAAAAGATGTTGCATCCCCGCGTCTTTCTAGTGAAGAATTGCATAACGTTGTCTCAGAGTATGGTGACATTGTGTTTGGCCTTTAATCAGGTAAGCAAAAGTTTCCTAGTTTTGATTTGACTCATAATTGGGTAAAGTGAAGTATATTTTGGAAGCTTCCTTATTAGAAGACCAATCTACTCTGTCATAACCTTGATGTCATGCACATCGAAAAGAACATGTTTGAGAACATTTTCAACACCGTCATGGAATGTGAAGGGGAAGACAAAGGACAACATCAAGGCTAGATTGGATATAGCTTTATACTATAACCATAAAAATATAGAGTTGGTTTATGATGAGTCATGGGTCATAAAACCAAGAGCAAGCTTCGTGTTAGAAAAAAACACAACTGTTAGTCTACAAATGGCTTAAAAGTCTACATTTTTTTGATGGACATGCATCGAACATATCACGACTGGTTAATGTAGAGGACTACAAATTGTATGGAATGAAGAGTCATGACTGCCATGTGTTTATGCAAACACTCATCCTATTAGCTTTTCATGATTTGTTGCCAAAGGGAATATGGGATGCACTCATGGAGACTAGTCATTTCTTCAGAGCTATATGCTCCAGCAAGTTGAATGTTGATCACATTGTGAGGCTTCAAACGAATATTGTTGAAATACTATGCAAACTTGAGATGATATTCCCTCTATCATTTTTTTAACTCAATGGAGCATTTCCCTATACATCTACTGTTCAAGGCAAAAGTTGGAGGGCCGGTCCAATATAGATGGATGTACCCATTCAAATGGTTGGATATTACAATTGCAATGTAATTCATATATAAAAGTATTTTATATGTTTTTCTTAATTGAAAATACTTGATTAATATTTCAATGCAAGTACTTGTTTAATCTCAAGAAAAAGGTTAAGAACAAGGCACATGTTGAGGCTTCAATATGTGAGGCCTATATTGTTGAGGAGATCTCAACATTTATCTCGTACTAATTTGAACCTCATCTGAGAACGAGAATCAATCGCGTTCCCCGGCATGATAATGGCGGTAAAGTGCCTTCCAGTGGGAACTTGTCAATATTCTCCAATACTAGACGACCCATACCTAAAAATGTCATAAGAGGAAGATATTTGTTGGAAATAGAGTTCAAACAAGCACACAATTACGTTATATTTAACTGTGATGAGTTGAGACCTTTTATTCAGTAAGTTTATATTAATTAAACTTTGTTAGTAATATACATTTAATTATATATTGTAATATCATACACTCATTATCACTTGCAGGCAACATCGACAATATTTGCTCTCCAATAATTCACAGTTGACCGAATCCCAGATCTTTCAATTACAAGATGAGCAGTTTGCCACATGGTTAAGAACACATGTAAGCACTATCACAAATTCATTCTAACTTGCAAAATTACTTTATGTATGCATTTCATTACGAGATTCTCGTTCATTTATTGTTTATTGATGTATATTACATACAAGGTTTATCAAATGAGAAGGAGTGCACCTAAGTCATTGTCTTCACTAAGCCTGGGACCTGAAAGAAAATGTAAGTGCTACAACGGGTATTTTATCAATGGATATGTTTTACATACTGAAGAATATGGGCAAGGAATAAAGACATACAATAGCGGTGTTTGTGTTAAGGGATTCACTAGTAGTGAGTTAAAAGTTGACTACTATGGTAGATTAGAAGAGGTCGTCAAACTGCAATATCATAACGAGCATAATAGAGTGTTTTTATTTAAATACTATTGATATGACAACACTGATAAAGGAATCAGAGTTGATCTGCACTATGATTTGGTCGAAATAAACTCAAAAGCTAAACTCCGCAACATAAATAATGTCTTTGTTCTCGCAAAGCAATGTCAACAAGTTTATTACACATACACCCCTTCATTTAGAAAAGATCGATCAAGAGTGGATTGGTTCATTTTAAAAATGAAACCCCGGGGTCGTGTCGAGGTTGTTCAGAATAAGAATGAAGATACAAGTGTGTGAGATGAAGTCTTTCAAGTTAGTGAGGTGGTTAAACCGTATCGAGTTTCTCCTTCGATTGAATTGGAAGAAAATTCAAATTTTCATGTTTTCGATGATAGTCTTGTTGATGTTGACGTAGAAGAGTTGAATTTTGTTTTAAGCTCTACCGGACAAGCAACTGTCGATGAAGAAGATGATATTCATATTGAAGATTGCGATAAAGGTGATGAGAATTCAATTGATGATGATGAAGAAGAAAATTCTAACTAACTACCAAAATGAAACCCTATGTAAAACCCTTTTTTTCGTGTAATTTAGATTATTGATGATATATTTTGAAATACAAAATATTTATTACTTGAAATAATTAGTTGAAATGTCACAAT
>NW_011503252.1:0-9301 GCF_000495115.2 Populus euphratica
TTTTTTTTTCAAATATTATTACTTATATTAAAAATATAAAAAAAATGAATTAAAAAATAAAAAAATATATTTAAAATGTATTTAGGAATATGATTGTAATTATTTTTTAAAGTATTTTTTATTTAAAAAAATATATTAATAATATTTTTTTATTTTTTAAAAGTTATTTTTAAAATCACCACATCAAAATAATTTAAAAATATTAAAAACATATTACTTCAAAAAAATTAATTTTTTTAAAAAAGATTTTAAAACATAATAACAAACAATTTTTTATATTAAAAAATATAAAGAGAGAGGGATTTTCTTATTATAGTATTAGATATAATTTAATACCATTAAAATTATTATTTTATTTTTAAATTTTTATTTAAAAATAAATATTTTTTTCACGTAACAAAATAGCTTTTATAAAATTTAATATAAAGTATTTTGGTCCATTATTTTTTAGTTATACTATAATGAATGGATTATTTTTAAAAGCAAAAATCTAATATAATCATTTCAAGGGTTTTCTTGACTTTTTATTTTTTCAACGCACAATAAAAATACTTAAATGGCCTTTGCATCAGTTTTTTTTTAGCTTTGATTCAAGGTATTTTAATATTTTTATTTAGGTTTTTTTGTTGTATTTACAGTGAGCTAGGGGTTGTTTTGTCTTTAAACATAAATCTAATATTATTAAAATTAAAAGTTGTCAGGTATAATGATACACACGAGGGTGCTTCATCTCCATTCATACTATTTGATTGGTGCATTACGGTGGCCTTACCCTACATTCTGTGATGGCATTAGAAATTTATGGTTGTACTCTTCAAGGTGACCCGGCATGTTTCGATGACGGAGCTATGGTTGATTTACGATGGATTTTTTTTTTCTTTTCATTTTTTTTTGTTTTTCTGAACTTTAATTTTATCTTTTGAGTTTATTTTAGTTTTTAATTTGATTTTTATTTTTTTTATTACTAATTATTTTATTTTATTTTAAATTTTTTTTTTAATTGCATCCATCACGATTCAGTTTTTTTAGAATTTAATCTTCATTATTTTAATTTTTTTATTTTCTCCTTAATTTTTTTTTATTTTTTATTTTAATCATTTGAGTCTATTTTAACTTACAGTTTAGTTGTTATTCTCTTAATTTCTAAGTATTTTTTTATTTTTTTTTAATTATATCCCTTGAAATTAATTCATTTTATTTTTCTTAATTTGATTCTCATTATTTTAATTTTTTTATCTTATTCTTGATTCTTTTTCGGTTATTTTATTCATCAATATTTTATTTAATTTATTTTTGGTTTTAATTTCTATCTTTATTCTTTTAATTTTGATTTTTTATTTTTTATTTTTTATTTTTTACTTTTATTATTTTTTAATTTCATCACTTAATATTTTTTATATTAAAGATGTAGTTTTATTATTTTTTCATGTTTTCTTTTTATGGGCTAATCACAGCCTTATGAATCGAGTGATAGTTTTAAAAATTAGTGAGGTGTGTAAACATAGTCTCTTAAAAATATAAAAAAATCATATCATATTTTTATATAAAAATTTAAAAAATATGTATTTGTATGTATTTTAAAATTTAATAACTAGTTTACTAAAATTATGAGAATTTGATCTATATTTCAAAAAAATATCAAAAAATTATTTTTTTTTCTGTTAGTATCTAGAATTATGAAATTATATGTAAGATATATTTCTAATATTAAATAAAAAAATAGTTTTGTTTATTTTTATATTAATATTAGAATGATTAGGTTTTTAACTCGATAAGATAAAGATCTTCTTATTGAAAAAAACTTTTCTTGAATCTTAGATAGACCAATGATTAGAAAATAAAATAAAACCTCAGTTTATATCAAACACATAAATAATGCAAATTACCTCAAGTAAGGCATATTATGAGTGTTAATACATTTTCTTTATATAATCAGTACTCTATCTGAGACTCTGAAATCAATTAGGGTTCATAGTGACCAAACTATTAGATGGCAACTCCCATTCTCTTTTTCTATTGATAAAAAACAAGAATTCATTGTTCTTTTTACCCACACCATTCCTGATTCAGGATTATGATCGCCGCAATACCTCATACGTGTAACAACGAGTACGAAGTTACTTCTTTATATAACATATTTAAACTCAAGTGACTCTTTCTCTACTTTCAATAAAGAAAATCTTATTCACTTTGCTCATTTTTATCCCAATAATGGACCTTATGGTACTTTGAGACCAACTTAATATATATATTATTAGTCTCCACAATGATGATGAGTTTTTTAATATTAAAGGTATTGTTAGTCTTGTGGAGAAAATGAAAAGAAAAAAAAAGAGTTTGGAGAGAGTTTTTTAAATTGGCATATGTACTTATCAAATTGTCATTATTTTTATCAGTTGCAACTAATACAATGAAGAGAGTTTTTTTTTTTTGCTATACATATTATCAAAAGTAAATTGTGGAACAGAATGGAAGATAAGTAGATAAGTAACAATTTAATTATACATATTGAAAAAGATATCTTAATAATAAAATCATTATAAAACGGTTTTAAAAAATAAAAACTTGAAGACAATAATTATGTAAATTTCTCATTTTAAAAATATTTTAAAATTAATTTCATTTAATATGAGTTATCATATATTTCAATTTGATTTCTTTATATAAAGCCTATCTATTTAATATCAAGCATTTATTTGGTGATATTATATTAGTTATTTAACTAGATCTTGCTTTGAAGAAATAAATAAACATAAAGAGAAGAGATAATATAAAGTTCATGAACCATTAAAAATAATAAATATATATTTATTTAAAATTTCTTTTGTATCCTTTTATTTTTTTTAAATAAATTTTATAAAATAACTAATAAGATTTAACTAGTAAAAACAAAATGCTTTTACTGAGTGCATGATTAAATTACAAGTGACGACTAACTTGACTTTCAAAGTTTCATAGACTTCTACTGGAACAAAAAGTTCCAAAATTAGTTTTCAAGCAACAGATAAAGGTTAGAGAATGCTTAGAAGCGAGTTTTTATGGTTATTTGCTAAAGCTTAGAAGAGATTCATGATCTTCTTCTTCTTCTTCTTTGTGGATCATAGAACTCATTGAAAGGTTAAAAAGAAGAAGACAAAACACTACAAACCTGTGCATTTTAACTTTGTGCAGGGAATAATTACCTCTAAACTATATGTAATCTCTTACACTTACAATTTCACTAACATAGGACAAATCTAACATTCACATAAATTACACAGGATTTTCCATGGAATGATTACAGAATGCAGTTGGATTTATGATGAACAAAACTCTTGCATAGTTTCTAGCCTCCCTGAATTTCAAGTTTCTTGTTACGATAAAATCCTAGATGCAGGCAAGATAAGGGAAGAACCCAGACATAATTAACCTGATAATTTGCCTTTTCCTCACAGAGGAACAGAAAGAATAAAAGAAGCTGGCACAAGCCAATAATTAGCAAGTTTCTTTGATATCTATGTTGTCCACCCCTCTCCTGACGTGGATCATATGATGATTGCTGATCTTCAATGCTAGCCAAAGTCCCAGCAACTACGAAAAAGACACCCAGAGAGGGATTGAAAAAGCACTGTGGCCCCCGACCACTCCATTTCACAATTATTTTTAACCTAATTTATTGTCTTCTTAGGGTTTATCCACTCCTTTCTATTAGAAAAGGTCCTACAATGAAACTTGTACGCATCAATCATGCCTATCTTCCTTTCTGCAGTTTCTGGTTTTTCAGTTTTGATAAAGCAAGCCCAGATTGCTCAACGACACAACCCTTAAGCAATGCATTGATTCACCACAGACAAAACTGCATTAGTGGGGAGAGAGTTAAGGATATGATGCACTGAATAATGAAAAAAGAGAGCAAGAAATCAGGGCCCTACAAACTTTAAAATCACAGCTTCAATTATTAATAATTCTTCAAATAATTTAATCTGCTCTAAAAAATAAATTATATGTATGTATGTATGTATGTATACTCTAATTCTATATCTAAACCATAATCCTAATATTTATAGGAAGTTATATAGCAAATGTAAAATCACTAGGATGTTTATTCTAAATAAGAAGTGTGCCAACCTTACTGGAAATTAGGCTCGTAGAACATGATGATCAAATTTTAGTTCAATTAATTTAATGATGGGATTAAAAATCATGTTTATTTTTTTAGAAAAAAAAACTTATTTAAGTTGTCCAAACTTAATTCAAGATAAAATCACATGACAAATGGTATGCGTCACGATATGCTGATATGCTATTAAGTGGACAAACATAGCTGTTGAAGTAACAATTGAGAAGTTTGCTTAGTTGATAATTGAGTTTGTTTACCTTGTTATAATTTAATTATTTTCAAATTAAGAGGGGAGAGAAAAATAAACTTCATGTGTTAGCTAATTAATCTTAATACAAAAGAAGTGCATAAAATCGATTCTGAAAATAATTAATATTGAATTTGAATTTCATGAGTTTTGATAAGCTTTTTTATTTTTAATATCTCGAAAGGCCAATTTGAGATATTAACCTAAAACACTAAAAGAATTAAAGTTTCTTATAGTTTTTTGTTGTTTATATAAACAGTAAAGTACCTTACATATATATATATATATATATATAAAAGATTGTGAGTTCAAGAGAAATTAGGGGTGGATCTTTGTGGCGTTTTGTATTTTTTTTTGTAGTTTTAACATGATTCTTATATAACATTTTAATTTTAATATTTTTTAATTATTATGTATTTGATTTAAAAATAATAATATTAATAATAAATTATTTATAAAAACTCGATTCAATCACACAAAATAATAAGTTATTTATTGATTATTGAAATGTTTAAATAGATTTGGAACTTGATTTTATCATATTTATGATTTTTTTTAGCTTTCAATCACACAAAATTAAGACATTATTTTGATTTTTTTAACTTGTTTTAATAATCATAATTTTTTTTTAACAATGTTTCCAGTTAAAAATATTACATTGATTAAAATAAACAAGCAATACAATAAAAAAAATATCTTTATAAAAAAAATTCAAAATGACTATTTTTCACATTTAACAATAATAAATTTCATGAGATCTGAAATTTTTTAATGTTTTAAAAAAAAAAATCTCCCCACAACATAAAGCAGGCATACAAATTAGTTTGATTCTAAACACCAAACCAAAATGCCAACTTTAGTAGTTTAATACAAAGTTTCATATTTTAGGTTTTAACAATTTTAATCTGATTTATTAAATAAATGTTTTTATATTTATATATAGAATTATACATGCACTCATTGTTGCTTAAGAAACTATAAGTGGTTGCCTACAAGATACAGGGTGCCCCAACTCAAGATTCATTTGCAGAAACACGCATGGCATTAAAAAAAAAAAAGAAGAAAGCAACTCGTTTCGAGAAAGTCAAGGTGGCGTATGATTAGGTTGCATGCGGCAAAGACACAAAACTGACAAGAGCAAAGACCACTAATATTCGGCAACTTTTGGTCTTGTCACTCAACAAGAACCCAGTGGCGATCACGACTTACGAGTTCCATTGATTCCTAAAACCCTGACACAACGAGTTTCAAATCGAAAATGTTTACTTCTAGTTTTCGTCACATGATTCATGTAAAATCAGGCTCGACATGGTCAAATTCAAAACTGCAATAAAGAATGTATGCTCAACGCCCCCCCTGCATGCATGGTTGCTACCAACCAGTTATGTCAAGCAAACGTGACCAAGTCATCCTTTGCTCCTGCATCCCCGGAAGCATCCAAGGGCATCTCACATTCAACCAATGTGCTTTTGCATTGGCCATGCCACAACTCACGAGAATATATGCTGCATTGGAAATTACCATCATGATGCTTTACGAAACATAAGCAGGAATTTGGAAGCTGATGGATTGAGTAGCAGAGATTCAGAAAGAAACCATTTCCAAGATCTAATTTAAAGCTTCCAAATGGTAGTGTTCAAGATTGCGAAGTATGATTTTTGCAAAAACTTTGGCCTCAACTGGGGCCGTAGTTGCTGCTGCAGCGGCGCGTAAGGCTCGTGGTGCTCCTGCATTTTGCAACAGGCTTGTGTGATGCAATGTATGTCGTCCTCCTGGGATTGTAAACTGAAATGCAGAACAGAAGTGTTATTCGGATAGTGTCTGCCATTCTCATATAATTGCAGAAACGTTTCAAATTCAACTTCCACATGCAGGCACAGTGGAGAGGAAAAGAGGTTCACCTGGAGAAGAGCAAAGGCAGAACAAGCCTTGAGTATAGAGGAAGGATTCCGCAACATAGCAACAAATCTTCCAATCTCAGCTGCACTGAAAAATAGAAACACAGAATTCAGAACACGATCAGCAGTGAGGAGTCTAATTTATGTATATATTATAAACTTACTGGCATGCCTTATTATGCAATCTATTGATGATGCTCCAATGTTTTAACAAGATTCCGCAATCAGAAAATTCACTCTTTTCACCCAGGGCCAAACAACCTAAGCTCCTCAAAATAGTAACAAATACAGCCACAAAGGCACGGCAATGTAACAAATGTATTTCGTATAAAGTGTAAAATGTATTGGATTCAACTAAAGCATCCAAGAACAAGCACGAGGCAAAATTGGACTTCCACACTCCCAATTCACAAGGTCGTTTGCATATGATTATTACAATTACTAAATCCTAGGTATACCAAGTCTTCATGAAGACATTTTTCACCCACAGACAATCAAAAGCAACAACAGAATTGTGCTTATTGTTTCTATTAAATTAAACTATTTTATAATAGTTTTTTAAATGTGAACCTTCAAGATTGGTATTGGAAAAGGGAAGAAAAAAGAAAAAACCTGCATCTCAGATGCCCTGCTTCTGGTATACGTACTGCTTCTGCTACTTGTCCAAGGGCTTTGGGGGAGGATGACACCATTGCAGCAGCAAAATTTTGTGGAACAGAGAAAGAAAGCACAAATGCTTCAATTTTCTTCAGGGCCACCTTTTTAATCTCGTCCAAGTTCATGGTCTTTGAGGTTCCCTCTGATGAAGGCCCTCCTGGTGCAAATTCTTCCGTTCTGTATGCAACACAGTAAACTCAAAAACTCTTGCAAATTGAGACCTGAAGCCTCTGCAATCCTAGACATGTTATAGGAATATCTAACTTGCACATGCCACATGGAAGCCACCCCAGTATATCCATGATGTGTAAGGGTTAACTCACAAATAAATACGTGTTTCGGTTAGTGTGTGGTCATGATAGATTAACTAGTATTTTGAATCTCTACCTCTGATCAAACACGTATGCCAGTGCCAATGCAGCCATTAGACGTGCCATTTTTGATACCGATGAAGAACACAGATGAATGAGGGCTGGGACTCCTCCACCCTCTACTATGCGAAGAGCATTGGTGGGATAAAAAGCCAGATTCCAAAGAGCACCTGCAGCAGTCTCATGGACATCCTGAAAATCCAATAAATATAGGTCATTCAAGTCATGTTCAAATTTTACCATGAATGCTATACCAAACCAGTTCAGTTAAAGAAAGATTGATTGGTCTTAGATGGATGGTGATGGTTTCAGTTCATCTGAGTTAGCCAAAGAGCAAAACTTACTGCAATATCTGAGCAAGCCAGTACAATTAGTGAAGCTACGCCGCCTTCTTGCCCAATAGCAATACTGGATTAACAGGAAACCGAGGTAACACATTAGTAAAAGTAAAACAGAACATAGAGATGCAATTTCGCTTACCAAGTTCATTAGTAGAGACTGAAACCGAGGCACCATCAACTGAATAATTTCATATCAAAGAGTAAAAAGACAGTCTTTTCATTAATGGAGTTTAAACATTTCTTTTTGGTGTCTTGAAATAGCATCTTAAGAGGCAGAGTTACAATAGTTAACATGACAGAGAAAATAACAGGGTCCGTGCATAGCAAATGTGAAGGCACCATCACATCCATTGCAATAAAGTATCACAACGGAGGATCTCCATACACCAAGCAACCAACTCAAGGCAGCAATTGTCAACTATAATAATATCAATACATTAGGAGGAATCCAGGGCAACATCGATTCAAACTTCCACTACCTGTTGGCTTCTGATACTGACAATCCCCAAAGAGCACCCGCAGCCCTTTCTTGAAGACTTCGGGAGGAATTTGAACATGATTGTGCTAGAGAAACCTAAAACACCATAATCAAGTCAAACATCAATTACTTGCAAATGCATGCAACAACATTAATTCAAATAATAATCAAACTGGCATTGCTATATTTATTTCTTTACATGAAAGAAGTATGCAATACCATCGGAATTTCATGATAACAAAATTCTACATCAAGGACATCTCAATATTAATGCTTAAGAGGTTTTAGTAGTTATTTATTTCTCTACCTACATCCTATCCTCTCCCGTCATAAACGTCTCAAACTACCTGGACAAATTAGAACATTTGAAGCTGATAACAAATAGATAATAATGATGATGATGATGATTGCAATGACGACAATATATATAAATAACAGCAAAAGTTTTGGATATTTTTGCTTTTTATGCATCAGCTGGAATGCAAGAAGAAAACAAGTCTTTTTAACAAAGGTTTGCTGTGCAGTTGCAATGCCGTACCAAGGCTGTGATGCCACCAGCTGCCGCTATTGCTTCTCTATTTTTGTCATCAAATGATAAATTCCACAGAGCACCAGCGGCTTCTTGCCTGTTTGTAAGAACATGAAATTCCACATGGTATTCAAAAGAGTAGAAGCTTGTGGAGCTAAGTACATTAATGTTACATTACAATTACAATAACAAAAGAAACTAAAAAGGGTGGTGAAATTGCCGCACAAGACACATAAACACGGTGGATTACAATAATGAATCCCCATTTTTTTCTGTTTTTTGGGTTTCTCTGTTTTTCTTTTCTTTTCAATTTTATCATTTTTGTATTTGGTTGATTTTAGATTGGAAATCATGGTTTGCTTTGATTCGGTTCGTATGAGATTCTTACAGTGTCAAGAAAACAAAAAACATTCAATTAATTCTCAGCTGGGGTAAAAACAAGATCAATTTCATTGATTTTAGACAATTAAAATTTAAAGGATGAATTTGAAAATTGACAATGCAAGGACCAATTTGAACAAAAAAGAGAAGGATTGGTGAGAATGACCAATTTGAACAACAAAAAAGAAAGAATTGGCGATAATTGTTCGCGCAAGGGAGAGGCCACCGAACTTGGATGGCGCGTGCGACAATCTCCAAATACTTACACTCTCCCTTGGTGTTATTACAAAAGACTTGTTG
>NW_011503252.1:9805-12115 GCF_000495115.2 Populus euphratica
TTTATATATATATATATATATATATATATATATATATAATTTTATCCTTCAACATTAGATTAATTTTGGATTAAAGTTCATTATTTTTTTTAATTTTCTTTCTATGGGGTTATCACAAATTCATATTGTGGGTTGTCTAATTTTTTAAATAGATTATTTTATTTTTTTTGCAATTTAGTCCTTAAATATTGGGTTGGTTAGTAATTATGCTTCATAATTTATTTCAATATATTTTTAAAAGGTTATCCGGTTTTAATGATCCATGTCAAGGGTTTAGAAGGCTTGTCAAGGTTGACTCGAGCTGTTTTTATTTTTATTTTTTTTAGATTATTTTTTTTCAATTTCATCTTCCAACATTTGGTTATTTAAAAATTAAGTTTTGTATTTTTTTTATTTGTTCTTTATCGAGTTATCAAAGTCTAATAAACCAGGTTATTAATTTTGCATACTAACCAGGATTAACCAGAGTAAAATTGATTTGGCGTCATCTCAATATTTAAAATGAATGGATGTCATCCAGTATATTGTTATCTCAATATTTTAAAAAAGTTAGCAACACATTGATTTATTTATTTATTTATTGTTTAGAAAAAAATTGATCCAACCCCCGACATAGCACAAGTCACAGATCTATGGCATGTTTAGCATTGTGACCAAAACACCATTTGCCAAATTTTTTATTTTATTTTTTGCTTAAAATTAAATATTTTTTTTGCATTTTTGAAGTGTTGATATCAAAAATAAATTTTAAAAGCTTAAAAAAATTATTTTGACGTATTTTTTAGTGAAAAGTACTTCAAAACGCAATCTCTACCACACTTTCAAACAAGCACCTGGTTCTATGCTATTTAGTATGTATTTAGTATTATGGTAGTTTTCTTTTGTTGCAGTTTAAACACTATTTGTTTTTATGTTTGAAGCTACAATATAGTGTGTTTTAAAAAACTATTTGGCTTGAAAAGGCATTAAATTGATTTTTTTAGTATTTTCAGATGATTTTCATGTGTTGTTGTCAAAAATAAAATAAAAATCTAAAAAAATCATTATAAAACTTTTCAAGTGAAAAACACTTTTGAAAAACATTTTGTACCATGATACTAAAGATGATCTTAAAAAACAGGTTCAAGAAAAACATTTTTAGTTACAGTTTTTTTTTAAAATATATTTGATTAAAACTATTGTAAGATGAATTTTTGTATACAAAATAAATGAAAAACAAGTCTTCATGAATGAAAAGCATTTTACCTTTTATATAATCAAGGTTTATAACGCAATTATATGGAGGTTATATGCAAAAGGAAGAAGCTATTTGACTTACCAAACTATTTGACTTACCAAACGATTTTTTCTATGTATTTGAGCAAAAAACAAAAGTTAGAATGTCAAATGGTCTCTTAGTATGAAACTAGCATAGTTGTCCGCACGCTACAATAAGAAACTTTTTGGAATGTATTTTTTATTTAATTATAGGATAATAAAGATAGACATTCAAAGGAAAAATTATAGATAAAAAAAATTGTCAAAATTGTCTTTCTTGATTCATGTAATTTTATTTTATTTTAACAACAAAATTTTCTCATTAAAAACATAGTTCATTAAATAAAATGTAACAAAAAAATATATTTGCGAAAACCATAATGATTTGAACTAAAAAAACATATTTTTCATTAAAAACCTAATTTTATTATCAATGCATTTCATATTTATTGACTTAAAACATGCTATTTTTACAAGAATCATTGTTTTTTAAGCAAAAATTTATTTTGATCTTGAAAGCAAGCTTAAATTAAAAAATCATGAATTGATTATTTTTACTGACCGACTAGTCTATTAGCACGCATTCCGCAATGGGTAAGATCAAATAACAATTTAAAAGTTAAAAAAAGGTATAGCTATTGTCAATATGTTTTGTAGCAGCAAGAAAAGTTTTTATTGCGAGTTAAAAATTTTATAGGTCTGTTTATTAAAACAAATGGAGGATTAAAGGCGCTAATAAACATTTTAAAAAAATGTTAATAATAACTAAAGATCAAATTAAGTAGCTAAGAGAGAGATGCAGAATAAGATAATTAATTTCATGTTATGTGGAAGCCTTTTAATTTTTGTTATTTAATTATATGGCAATTATTTTCTTTAAGAGCAATAATTAAAATTCCATTGAAATGATTTTATAATATAATCCCTTCTTTTTTTGTTTGTTTTCTTCTAAGTAACATGACTTTTTTTTCTCTATCCTTCATTTAATAAAAATCAAAAGCCATAAGAAATACAAAAACAAAAAAATTGGATGGTTTGAAATAAAGGTAAGAA
>NW_011503259.1:0-3166 GCF_000495115.2 Populus euphratica
ATAAATAATATTTTGCGAGTAGGTGTATTGTACAAGTATCATCTTTTTTTGTTTTTTTAATTGGTTTATTCATCCACACTCATTGTGGGTTAAACTATTTAAAAAAATAAAAAATTGAAGAAATTGAAGAAATTTTTTTTAACATTATCATTAAACCCGACACACCAAATAATTAATAATAATATGGTTTGGGTTTTTAAAAAAATAAAAATGGCTAAAAACACTATAAAAAGCAAATGAAAAACAATTAATCCTATAAAAATCAAATAAAATATGTCATGAAGAACAATTCAAAATAAATTAAATATTTTAAAAAAATTTGCATTGCATCTTTTTTAAAAAACAATTGACATGACAATATTTTTGATCGACCAAGGTTTCACAGCTTAACTTATAAAGCTGTGATTCTAGTCATGAAATCCAACAAGTTTATTTTAAAAAAAAAAATTATTTACCTAATTATAGGATAAAAAATAGGATTTTTTTATTTTTAAAAAGATAAAGAATGAAGATGGAAGAAAAAAAACAAAGGAATAGAAAATCTACAAAATGACCTAGAACAATATTGACATGGATGACATAATGAAGTAGCCTAGGACAACCCAAGTTAACATGCTACACCTAAAATCTAGATCATAAGATCATGATAATCATGCAAAAATTAAATTTTAACAAATTAATACCACATATATATAAATACATTACAAAGACAAATTCAAAATAAAGTAAATGCTTAAAAAAAAACTCAGCAAAACATATATTTTAAAACATATATTTACAAAATAAAATATTAAATCGACTTGAACTTTGCGGATTAATCCATCAAACCTATAATCTAAGTTATAGATTCAACTATATATTATGATTTTTTTATTAAATTTATTTTTTATCTAAATATAAAATATTTTAAAAAAAATAACAAGAAAATACTAAAAGAAGTCTAGACTCATGGGGTTGGCTTTCTAGCCAAAGCTTTCTAGCCAAACCCATATACGAGAGCCTTGTTTTATATTTTTTATTTTTTTAAAAATAAACCGATGTGCTGTATGCAAAATCTGGAAGTTAGATGGTAGCCAAATCAGTCATTCTGCTTTTTTCCCCACTAAAAACTCTATTTCAACTTGTTTATGAATCAAAACATCTCAAAAACACCATAAATATCTTGATAAATATATTTATAGTTTTAAAGAACATAAAAAATACCTCACAAATCCGAAATAAAACCAAGTCTCTAAATCTTTTCACTGGAAGATATACTTTCTTAGGAAAGAGAAACAATAACATCTATGTGAAATTCTCCTTATCAAATGAATATCAAAATTAACTATTTTGATAATTAAAATCGGTATTAGTGATGATTTTTTTTTAAAATGGAATATAATGACCCTCTATCTCCTCACAATAAAAAAAAACTAAAAAATAAGAGAAATAAAATTTGGTGCAAAAATCACATTTATAACAACTAAAAAGACCAATCATTTATTAATTAAAAAGTATAGGACCAAAGTGAACTTGACTTACTAAATCACCACTTATTTTACTTACCTTTTTCATTTCATTCCTTTCTTTTAATATCACTTTTCCTTAATACGTCAAAAGCAATTAAGCTTCAATTTAGTCTTAAAAGAACTAAATAGAAAAGAAAAATGTTTGATGAAAAAATAAAATAAAATTGTGCACTATTTTAATCCATTGTAAAAACAAAAACAAAGAACAGTAATAATTTTTACAGTGAAATCACCAAGCTATCTAATATTTTGTTAATAACTACATTTTAACTCAGTTTCTCACACATCAGTTCAATAACTATCACAAGTATAAAAAAGATATTATAAATAACTTTAGAGTCAGTTTAGATGATCTATAAGAAAATTAACTTTTAATTTTAAGTTATAACTGAAAATCTATTTTTTTTAATAAATAAATTAAGATATAATTAATTAATTCAAGTTAAAAGTATATTTGATAGAAATTGATGTAATTTTTTTTAAAAAATATTATAAATTAAAATTCATAACCTAAAAAATATAACAGAAAATGTTATATAAGATTAAAATATTATAAATTAAAAAAAATTTAAAATATTTTTTCTATCTATTTTTTTTAAGAAGAATCCAAAATATAACAGACAAGATATAATAAATTATTTTCTAAGTAATATAAGATTTTTCAAAGTGGACGGTCAGAAAATGTTTCATTAAGGTTTCTTTCCACCGCTTGTACAGAAAAACAGGGAACAAATTCATGTTCATTGTCACATCAAGAAGTTATAATAATTATTTAAAATATTTTAAAAAATAAGTGCGGACGAAAAGTACTAAAATGGGAGGAAGTTTGTTGAGTGTATGCCGAGCTTCATCAAGAGTTAATAAAGAAGGTTATAATATTTGGGTGGTTAGAGATGCTTCTTTAAACATTCACTAGCAGCTTGATTATTATATACTCGATGATTATTATATGCGGTTGTTCATGTTTCTAAACAAGCAAATATATTACCTTACCATGTTTATTAAATGTCTGTTTGAAGCTTCTGTTGTTGTAAAGGGTTATTAGTCTATGAATCGATGAATATTATTTTCTTTATTATATATAATGTTGTTTTGAAATGTAATAATAGTTATTTTTAAATTATTTTTTAAAAAAACATGATTCCAAACACATGCATATATATATATATATATTCTAACTTGTATATTCTTTGGTTACCTTTTTTTAATTTTTAATGTTGGAGATGTATCTTACTAGTTAAAGCACTGTATCAATAATTAATTTTTAAAAATCTTGAAATAAAATTAAAAAATCATGAGAAATAAATGAAGATTTTGGAAAAGAGGGGCATTGCAAAAGTTGTACTACCGACATAGAAACTCATTTTGTTTCATTTGTCATTGTGTTGTGTTCGTGTTTTTCTTTTTTATTTATTTTCTGGATTTTAGAATATGTTTGCTGTAGGTTTTTCATTTTTTTTTAATGTATTGAGAAGTATTCTCATCATTATATGTGGAAAAGAAGTCATTCAATAAAGTTCATTATAAAATGATAGTCATTAAAACAATTAGATTTTACAATATGAATTTGTTTCGGATATATACCACTTATTTTAATCAAATTTTCTTTCGAATATATACCACTTATATTAAGAAAAATATCCAATATATATATATAT
>NW_011503259.1:5503-12043 GCF_000495115.2 Populus euphratica
TGCTTTTGTATGAACAATAAATCTCCTGGTATCATTGTTAACCCTACGCAAATAGGAACATAACCTTTAGGTGGCAATGGAGTGGTGGTACCTCCTAGTCTCTTGACCCCTCGAGCTCCGATTAATTTGCTCAGCTTCTTCGCTATCACTCCCACTCCCATTGCCAAATGTTGATTAGTTTCCAATTCTTGTAATTAGATATAAAGACACGCATTCTTATGGACTTAAGTATACTTGCCGAATGTTGATTAGTGATATTTTTCCCATCTAAGTGAAAGTGACAACGTTAATAATTCATTTATAAATGCTACATGCCGTGGCCACAAAGTTGACGCCGTGAATCAATTATTTTTGAACCTCCAACCACTTATTTATAGCAATATTTTATGATGAAACTTTGTACTCGTCCTCATCAAAGCTACTAGAGAATATTATCCCTCACCCTTTTTTGTTTCTTTCTAAAATAAAAAATCATTTTCAAATAAATAATAATAATAATGAAGTACCAAAAGGGCCAAAAAGCCCATAAATAAGATGCAACCTTGGAATACAGGATACTAAATCCTGCCCCAAAGCTCAGATCCACCACTAGAAGGAGATCTTGAAGAACTGTTTGGTATTATTTTTCTTTTTTATTCTTATGTGTTGTTTTTATTTTCAATTAAAAAGCCTATTTGGTTAGGTATTTTTTATTTTATTTTTTAAAAATGCATTTAGTCTAAATTGAATACTCAGAATTAGTGGGAATGTTAATGTTTATGTTATTCAAAGTTACAAGATGTGGTCTTTATCCTTTGTTTAGACTCGATTTAATCCTCAATCACGATGGCCTTGATCTGGGATACCTTGAACCTAGCCTTTGCTCAACTCCAAGCATCCCACACTTAACCTTTAGTGCATTGGTAGTGTATATGCCATGTAGATAAGGGCATTTAAAAAAATTGACCGCTTGATTAAATTGTAGTAATCGAGAAAAAATTAACTGAAAAAAATAAAAAAAATGATCAAACTGAATTAGAAATCATAAAACTAGCTCGGTCTGGTTTGGTTTTGATTTTAGAACCTGATATCGAATAATTAAACCGAACCCAATATAAGTTGTAAACCCATTTAAAAAAAGGTATAAATAGAAAACTAATTGAACTAATTTTACTAACCCTAAAAACTCCCCCCTTTCCGGTTGAAAACAACCATCTCTCTCATTCGTTAGTTTCTTTATTGAAACTTGAGAGGTTGTTACAAATAACCTCTATTTTCTTTGTTTTGATATTTTCTTTTACTTTATTGTCTTTATTTGTCAGTTATTGGCTTTAATTAATTCTTTTTTTTTTTTCAAATGTGTTGTTTTCTAAACTATTAAAACTCTCATTTTGGGTTTCTTAATTGTTTAGAAAATGAAAAGCCTTTAATGCATGCCTCATGTTCTGTTTTGGCATACATATAGGAATTATTGATTAGAAATTAAAATCAAATGAGTAATCAAATGTGACTTAATTGTAAATAGGTTTTAGAAATTGAAGATTAGAATGTAATTTATAAAAGAAAATAATTTTAGATCTATAAAAATCAAGTAAATGACTTAATTGAATAAACTTCAAAATTTTTCTTGAAATGATATATGTATATTATTTGGGAGAAAATTAATATTTTGTCATTTACAAAGTTTTCAAGTTTTTCTATAAATAAAATGTGATGCCTTTTATTTTAGTATCATAAGTAGTACACAATATAATATATAATACCTGATAAATATAAAAGAAGAAAGTTAGAACTTAAAGGCATAACAATCTATCTCTAAAGTGTTTAGAAGATTTTTCACTAGTGTTTATATGGATTATCGTTAGAGATTAAACACTTGGATGACTTATGATTTGTGATAATTTAATCTTAAAACAATCATTCAAAGTTAAAAAAACATATAATTTTTAGACAATTTTTATCTAAATATTAAACAATTCTACATATATTTAATAAGATCCTTGAGACTCTTATAAAAATTTTAAATTTATTATTTTTGCTGCATATATGAATTTTAGAAAACCCAACATCCACTCAACCTAACTTCATCCCTTGTCTTAGACACACTGAACCTAATATTTGTCCAATTCCAAACTTCCTAGTTCAAACTCTAGGCACCTATACTAGTCTTGTCTCAATCTCAAAGCCCCAAATGCAATTCTAGCCCATTTTATCACACGTGCCTAAACTTGGTCATACCCCAGCCGTAGTTGTATTAGAGCTCCTAGGCTTTCTAGACATAGTCCTGACCTGAATACCTTTATCCAATCCTAGCTCAGTCTTGATCGCTCGAACTAGTTTTAGTTGTATTTAGATCTATCTTTAAATTAGACACCATGTAAAAAACTAGTTTTGAGAATTTTTAAACATTGTTTAAGGCTGTTTGGTATTGTTTATGTTTTTTTTTTCTTTTACAAAAATTAAAAAAGATATGAAAACTTGTTTATTCATTTATTATTTCAATAAATAAGAAATTTTGAAAACAAAAAAGAAAACTATTTTCTAAAATAATTTTTTACACTGTTACTTTATCATTTGGGTCGTGATTGCGTACGGATGAAGTTCAAGTTATCCAAGGTTCAGTTTGCGATCATACTAGAAGGCATTATAAAGTTGAGGGATCGAATCCTAGTTGCTCTAAGGTTAGGCTACACACAAATCTCAAGCTCCAATAGGCCATGCTTTGATTTGGTAAGGACTAGTCTTGGGTATAGGGATATAGGTTGGGACTAGATTTCACCGGTCCTTAGATTTAAGGCCAAGTACAAGAAAAAAAAGGGTAAGATAAAGAGAGGGTTCAGGGGGCTAGAGGATTGGGTTAGAATTGAATCCATAATGTACCAAGGTCAGTTTTTGGCTGGTATCTAGCACAAGATTAGGTGTGGTGTGTCCGGGATCAAGCTAGGAATAGCCTTGGGCATAGGGCTCAAACCTAGGTAGAGTTTGGTGATGATCAAGTTTTGATCATATTTGATCCTCTCAAGAGTTGAACAATAATGGATCTAGGGTGCCTTAGATTAAGTCTATGACAATTAGAGACAAATACAGATTAGGTTCAAAATATTTTGAGTCAAAATAGCTGCAATCAGAGATGGAATCAGGACTTGGTGAAGGATACAACCATACCCTATAACTTTTGTTTACATTAACATTGGTTTCATTAATTGAAAAAAGAAAAAAAACTTCTTAACCAAACAAGTTTTTTTTTAATGGAAAAAAATAAAAAATATGAAAGCAAAAATAAAAAATAAAAAATAAAAACAAAAATAATACCAAATGATCCCTCAGTTTTCAAAAGTTTGAAAACTTATTGCTTGGTTTTGTTGGTTAAGAGAACAAAAATAAGCAAGTGTGCATATCTTGTTTTATATTTTTTCAAAAAAGAAAAAGAAAATAAAAATGATACCAAACAACTCCTTATTGTATTTTTTAAAATCTCGTACAAAGTTCATTCGATAAAAACTACAGTTTTCATGATTTTTTGAGCATGCAATAAAATTAGTTAAAATATTATCATGAATAAAAATAAGATTATAGTACGAGTAAATTTAATTTATTGTAAACTAATTTTTTTAAAAATAAAAAAATATATTGTTCATGTTCACGTGAATAGTGCTAGTAAAATCACTTAACTGCACTGGTTTTTCAGAAAAGAACTAAAAAAATAAAAAAAACTAAACTTTGCCTGATTTTTTGAAATAATAATAATAAAAAATAAACTTTCCTGATTTTTTGAGAAAAAACTGATATAAGTTTAAGTAATTAGTGTGGATGAATTAAAATTTACTTGCATTGTACAGCGAAGTACGACTCCACTATTCATTGAACAGTGGAGTCATGCTCTACTATTATAGCTTCCTGACTTTGGAAAAGCAGCCAAATGCTGCTTCTCCTGAACCTGCGGTTTCATTTTAATTTGTAGTGGATCCTACTAATGAAAAATATTTTTTTTCTCGTTACTAAATGATATTATGTGTGGCTGCGAGTGAACCTCACTCACAGCCACGTTACCAAACAGGCACTTAGCCTGATATGGCTGGGCTTTTTTTTACTAGTTCTTATGCTCTCTTTTTTTTTTTTGAATTTGGTTCTTTTGTGTGGGTTTTTTTTATTTAGTAGTGAAATGATGGTAAATCAGTTCCATCCTTTTACATATTTTTTTTATCATATAATAAAATATAAAAATTAATTTGAAATAAT
The DNA here is from genome assembly GCF_000495115.2 of Populus euphratica. Lineage (NCBI taxonomy): Eukaryota > Viridiplantae > Streptophyta > Magnoliopsida > Malpighiales > Salicaceae > Populus > Populus euphratica. Next base: position 9,722 of record NW_011503259.1, read on the forward strand.
AGAATTCATAGTTTGGGTTGCAAGTTCGGGTTATGGGTTTGACAAATTAACCAGGATAAACTTGAAATGTTTCTTTTTTTCCCTTTGGTTTTTTTTTTAATCTAATGATATGTAATGACAACTCACAAGAAACTTAATTTAAAAATAGGACTAGACAAAAAATTAGCTTGAATATTTTCAAATTTAAATTGTTGTACTTGATTTAATGACAATGTTAATTTTTTTTGTATATAACTAAACGGATCATATTTTAATTTGCTATTTAACCAACATATTTGTATTACAAAATTGTTTCCAATTGATATCTAAACTTCCAACATTATTTTTTCTAGAAAATAGTTATTTAATTTATTTGCGCTATTTTATGGGTTGGATAAAAAAATTTAAACATGAAAAAAATATCTAAACCATACTATTTGGTATTATTGTTAAACCCAACTTAATGATTCAATCTTAAAAACTCCTCACCCGACTACTTGTCTAACCTAGATTTATGATTAACTTGTATGGAAGTTGTCTTAACATGATCCAATCAACCTGGTGATTCCAAATGAATGCAAATGACAGGTAAAAAACATGGTTTCACTTTAAAAAAATCAAAATAACATCTCTTTTATTTTAATATTCAGATGACATTATATTGGATTAATCCAGGCTTTGTGACTAAACCTGCCAAACTCATGGCCCATATCATAGACTCCACTGAATTTAACAACTTTATTTTTTCTTTTTAAACTATTTTTTACTTAATAATAGGATAAAGAAATAGATACTTGCAAAATTAAGTACCAATAAAATTCTGAGAAATTTATTTAAGACTACAATAATTTTATAAAAAGCAAACCTAAATAAATAATGAAGATAAATTTTAAATAAACTAGATGTTAAAGGATAAAATTGAGAAAAAAAATAAAATATGATTCAATCTTAAAAAAAAAAACTAGAAGATGATTTTGTTTTTTTTAAAAAAATGACTAACCAAGTGAGTCAACTTTAAAATTTATTAACTTGATTTTTTTCGCAGCTTAGATTTAAATTTAACCTGTAAGAAAGATGTTGTAATGTAATCCATTTGACCTAACAATCTGAAACCTAGATGATTGATATAAAACATGACTTGTTATTAAAATGTTTTTGAACTAAATAATAAAAAAAAATTATATAATTTTTTTTATGGATTTTCAATTAAAACAATTAAAACCTCTTGTCATATGGTATAGTTAAAGTTGTGAATTGAGATTTATTTTTATATGAGTAAAATAACAAAAAAGATAAGAAAATAATCTATTAGTATGATAACATAAAAGTTTAATTATGTACTTATTTTTTTTAATCAAGATATTTTTATTAATAAAATTATAAAATCAAATAAAACAATATTATTTTAAAAAATAAATAAAAATTAAGAGTAATTAAGAATTTAAATTTAAAATGCATCAAGAAAATATAATATATCATATTCTTTTAAAATTTGTATTACCTTTTATTTATTTATTTATTTATTTGTAATTAAAAGATTAAAAACTGATACATGTTGGAAAACAAATTATATACAATCCGGGCCAAGCATTTTTCATGGTTATGATATATGTTGCAAATATTATTTAAACATAATGAAAAAAATAAATAAATAAAACATATAAACAAATAATATTACAATAATATATCCAAATAACCAACCATAACAATCAAATTATCAAAATTATCTCACCTCATTGTGGAGGAGCTGTTGTTGTTATTATTATTATTATTAGTTTTTTTATCACCTTAATTAAATAATCAACAATCACAAAGGCACTGTCATTCATAGCAAATTCCATCTTTAAGCTGTGTTTATTTTTTATGTTTTAAAAGTATTTTAAAAAAAAATTAAATTTTTTATTTTTTTAATTTAAATTAATATTTTTTATATTTTCAAATTATTTTAATGCGGTGATATTAAAATAATTTTAAAAAATAAAAAATATTATTTTAATATATTTTCAAACAAAAAATATTTTAAAAAATAATTACTATTATAGTCAAACACCCAACCAGCAGATTAACTCATTTTAGTTACTTTCACTTGATAACATACTCGTTAGCATAAAAATAGAAAACTCAAACCCTAAGATACCCATGCCAATCTTGTCATCCTATAGTGACATTCTCAATTGCGTCTAAAATGCAAAATTAAGCAAATTATACAATTATCCCGTCGTCAAAATCATCGTCAAAACCAGAGACTCGATTCTTTGATTTTTTTTATTAAAAAAATGGGTTAAAATATTGTTTTGATCCTTTATATTTTTTTAAAAAAGAAGTTTGAATCCCTAGTCAAGG
>NW_011503250.1:0-7998 GCF_000495115.2 Populus euphratica
AAGAGTTCAAGATTTCGAGGTGAATCGAGGGCAGCACATGAGAAAAAAAAAAAAAAAAGCTAACGTGCAGGGACTTGAACAACCTTTTATTAGCACAGGGATGCAATTAAATATCTTGTAAACTTAAAGGGACTAATAGGGGTAGAACCCCCCCGCCCCCTGTTTATACAGCCTATAAACCCAAAACCCTACCCCGAAGAGACGAGAAACTGCAACCAACTGTACTGACAACCGAAAATTCATAGTGAGAAGAAGCAAAGAAGACAGACAGACAGATTGAATGAAGAATATAACTCTGCTTTTGATGGGCTGTGGAGGCGTTGGTCGCCAACTCCTCCAACACATTGTCTCCTGTCGATCCCTTCATGTTCAACAAGTTCCCTTTATAATCACTCTCTTCCATTTTTAGCTCAATACCATTAAAATGGGCTTCTGTGTAACAGTGGGAATGTGCATTCGAAATCGATTTTGTACGTTTTCATTTGAGAAAGTTGAAACCTTTGTGTTTTGGGCTGGCATTGGCAGGGAGTTTACTTGAGAGTAATTGGAGTTTGTGACAGTAAATCGTTAGTTGCTGCGCCTGATGTTATTACAAGAGAGTTAAATGATCAAGCTTTTTCCGAAGTTTGCTGGGTTAAGTCGAGTGGTTTATCACTTTCAACTCTAAGTGATCTGGGTTGGTGCCACTCTAATGCATCTTTGGATTGATGGTGGCGAGGGTGGACTGTAGACTGGAGATCTGAGAAATCTCAAAGCATTCTCAAGCCGCCTTATTGAATGTAGTTGATGCATGCCTTTTCTTAGTGAGATTGAGGAAATGTATGCGAAAGACAATGTCAGAGATTGATCGATCAAAGTAGAAACCCTAGTTCGAAGCTTCACTTCCATGCATGCTTTGGTCGATGAGTGGCCGTAGGTAGCATGGAGTTACTTATGGCTTTTTTTTAAATGCCCAAGTGATCATGGCCTTTCTTGGAACGGGGATTAGTGCTAGATAAAGAAAGTCCAGACTGGAGTTTCTTTACCGTAGAAAGGTGCCTAGACTTCAGTCATACTGCATGGGGAATCCAGAGGGGAGACCCAGGTATTGAAAAGGCTCATTTTTTATTCCTCAGGGCAAAGAACATTTATAGACGGTCTTTATTCCTGACTTGCCAGTTAAAAAACAATATGCCCGCGGACAGCAGAGAACTTGTTACTCTCTACACTCTGAGCCAGTAAACATGGACTTGCATATATCTCCGACTCATTTCTCACCTACAGTTCTGGGTCCTTTCTAGCTAGCCTGCAGAATCGAACTGACTTGAAGCTATTCTTGAGAGGTTGGTGCTCGCCTTCCTGTCATAGCGTCCTCAAATCATAGACTTTGATCAGGAAACCCTGTCCATCGTAAAATTGGGAGTTTGAGATGTACCTATTTAACAAGGCTTTGATCCAATGCTTAACCTTTCAGGTTATGCATCTGTTAGATCATGCGTTAGATCATGATTGTGTTTGCACATGCTTATTGGTTCTTTAATGTGCTTCATGTTAACTCTTGTAACAGGTACGTTGGGAAATGTTACGAGTGAGGTTGAGGATGGAAAGCCATTGAGTGAAGTTGTTAAAGCTGCTAAAAATCTGTAATTTGAATGGCTTAAGTCCGTATACAGAATAAGGGTTTTTACCTGCCATATTTTGCGTCGGCGGCATTTTCTTTATAGGTGGTGGCAAATAAATGCCCTCAAATTAATCACTTCTTATCTTGTGTAAGATTATATTTTAATTTGTAAGCATGTTCTGAAATGAATGAACCAAAAAGTATATCATGAAGGATTATTAATTTGGTGGTCTTTTTCATCATCATCAAAAAAAAAAAAATTAGTCTTTTCATAGCATCGACAAAATCCAACAGCGTCTGAGTAGAAAGAGCTGGATCAAAAGCTGGCGACTTCAGTTTGATCAAAATAGCAGCCAGTAGGTCCTCCATCAGGTAAAAGGGCACACTTGACAGGACCTCGAGCTCCCTCTTCTACTGGCATTGGTCCTGTGTGCCAGTTTATATCTGTATTGACATAGCCAGGATGAACGCAATTGATGAGCATGCTAGGATGCCTTTTGGCAAGGACTCTATTGTAGGCATTAAGGGTGGCCTTCGAGATGCTATAAGCTGGCAGCATCAATGACCAGCCACCAGCTTCAAGTGTATTCTCTTTCAAATCTTTCAAGAATCTCTTCAATATTGAATCCAGTTTCTCTTCATTCAGTGTCTCCAAATCCCCAAGCTCGTTTCTTAGATCATCTCCTCGAATTCTCTGCAAGTAATGATTGCCTTAATTGAGACAGGTGCACATAATGCATTGTTTACAGTGAAACATTAAGCAAAATGTTGAAGTTGTTCAAATTCTATCTTCTATGAAGTGCAGAGATGGCTTCTTTCACCACTTTTGGTTTGGGAGCAGTTTGCAGGGGTCGGATTCAATATATATGGATGGTCGTTATACTCGGAATATACATGCCACTAATGTGAGGCATATAAACATCAAATGTTTTTGCAAGGTAACTATTGTGCAAGTACATGGTCTTTAGAGAGACAACGAGGCCAAGTTTTAGCTTATTGGTTAGCAGCAATGCAAACAGGTTTATGCATACATGACTCCACAATGAACATTTCAATAACAATATCCATGTGCGAAAGTGTGATGCTGTCTGTTAATTCTCCATCAAAGAAGAAAAGAAAAAATGATGAACGTGGGCTGCACTTACCCATAGCTCACCCCTGAGAGATGATACATTAACTATCCTGGCCCCTGAAGGGGAAAGCTGCAGAAGCGGGAGGAGAGCTTCTGTTAATCTTTGGACACCGTAGAAATTAGTGTTTAAGCATTCTACTGCTGTCTCATAAGATGTCTTAATCACTTGTTGAACCATGTTGGTTGCCTTGCCTGAAAGCTGCACGGAGAAACAGTTGTTTTAAGGTTGTGTTTTGCTGGTTGGGATTCACTGGCAAAGCTTTCATGTTTTAGAATAAGGTTAGCTCACCCAAGTTTCAGGATCTATATTCATGGCCCTCAAGCGCTCCTCGTCAACTACTACTCCAGAAGCTCCAGCATTGTTAACCTGGACAAAATAAATGCATCACAAAATAAGGGAAAAACAAGAAAAGAACCCTCAAAATTCCAAACCAGGAAAAATTATACATTTGCTCTCCATAACTCTTCAATAAAACTTTGTTTTTACTCTAAATCACTTATGATTAACATTGAACTAAACACCATTTGATGACTCCTATCGAGCCAGCAAGAACAGAACATCTAGACATATTTTTTAAAGGAATTAAGCTTAAACTTTACCAACTAGGCTGTATTAGATGCAAAATTGCTATCATAAATCAGTAACTGGCAGTTTAATTTATAAGATTTTGGTTGAGAAAATTTGTTAAATACATTAATGACAACCCAAATTGCTCTTGAAAATCTAACTTCTTTCATTCACTTGTTCATCTATCATGGGAGTTAATCTGCCACAAGCATTTCTGGAATTAGAATTGTTGTTACAGGTCCTTAATTCTAAGGAGGGGATGGTTGGAGAAGAAGCAATTTGAGCAGGAAGAAGTCAGAAAAAAAGGGGACTACGCATTTGAATTAAAAACGCACGTTTTATTTAGTTGAATTCCAGAAGAATTAAAATACAGCCACGTGTAGCTGGTTGTTAACTTTTTATATATATATATATGTGTGTGTGTGTGTGTGTGTGTGTGTGTGTAACAACCTCGAAAGAGAAGGATTTATGCAGAAAATGAAATAACAGAATAGGTCTCTCTCCCTCCCTCTCTCTCTCCCTCTCTCTCTCGTCTTCTTCTTCTTCTATGGATGCTAAACCATACCATCCATTGCTGGACTTAACAGTGAGCTCCCAAAGCTCACCAAAATACTTGGAAGAAATATCAGTAGGACAAATCCAAATTCAGCATGCAACAAGTGGTATCAGAGCCTCGGATCTTCAGACTCAAGGTACGGCACTTGATACAAGATCCCAAGATCTTAGAAGGTTGGAAGACTCACTGGATGCTGCTAACAAGAAACAAACATAGGAACATGAGCAAGTGATGAAGCTACTGGAGGTACATGGACAGAAACTGGAAAGTATGTAAGCTAGTCATGAAGCTAGATTTGGGGAATTGAAGGACCTCATTAGTGTATTCTCATTTCAACAAGGCTTGATTCTGCAAAGGTTACAGCTAACTAAATGAGGACCCTACTCCAAAAACATGCTGGACACGTGAAGGAAGGAGATCACCATTCCTATAAGGGAAGTGAGTGAGTATCGGCACAATGAAGATGTCAGGGTTAATCCTAGGGATTGCTATTTCTGGTTGAATGGCAATTGCTTGAATCCCAAATGTGGGCTTCGTCATCCAACCCTTGATGGCCTGTTTGGCACCCAAACAACAACCTCTGTTGAACATTCCTTGCCACCATCACATACTGTTACTGCAGCTGCCACGCATATTCCTCACAACTCAGGCAAATAAGGAGCCCATGTGACTTCTTTATCTGTTGGTGCTACAAGTCATTCTCCTCAATATGACCATGATTCGACTACCATGGGGGGCGTTTAGTGCATCACTACATGGAATTGTTGTGTCTTGCTCTGCTGGGAACTCAGGACCAGATCCATATATTGCTGCCAATATTGCTCCAGGGATTCTTACTGTAGGTGCTTCAACAATTGATAGAGAGTTTCCAGCCAACGTAGGCTTGGGCAATGGATGGATTTTTGGCGGGGTTTCGCTATACTTTGGTGATTCACATGTTGATTCCAGGCTTCCTTTGGTGTATGATGATGATGTTGGGAATAAGCATTGCTGTATGGGGAGTATAAGTCCATCAAAAATCCGGGGGAAGATTGTGGTATACAATTGCAGAGGGAATGCAGAAGTGGGGAGAGGAGCGGCAGTGAAACTTGCTGGCGGGCATGGAATGATATTGGAAAACACAGTAGATAGTAGGGAGGAGCGGGTTGCTGATTCTCATCTTCTGCCTGCTACTGAGGTTGGCTCTAGACAGATTGGGGCTTTTCCATCTCTATCGGGTCACTTCTTTACTTATTCTGATAGGCAACTGGACTATTGGTGTGGTTATTGGCTTATCGCATCTCAAGGCCTTACTTTAGGGCTGTTGATCGGGTACCGGAGCAAACATTTTGTGCTGCAGAGATGGCTTTGTTGTATGGTTATTGACAGAGAGCACAATATTAAAAATTGGCCACGGGGTTTGCCTACAAGATGACTCTTGCGAGGAGGAATTTAGCTCTTTTCCAACATCATGATGGGGTAGCTAGCACTACTTGGGGTCATGTTGTTAGGAGACTCCAGGATTTGGATGCATACTTCTTTGCAGGTCTTGCAATTTTTTTCCAAATCAATTGAAGTACTCATTGGTATTCACCATGAAAAGTTTGATCATATTCCATTCCAGTATGAGTCAGAACAGGTGAGATATAAATATGACGCTCAACCAGTGCTTAAGGCAATCAATGCTCGCAAAGGAAGTTCACAATATGTTGTACTTTTTAATCCCTTGGAGGAAACTAGAGAAGAGGCTGTGGTGGTTATTATTAAAAGGCATGATGTTACTGTTTTGGATTCAAACTGGACTATTGTCCCAAGCCAAGTGTCCCCTGAATTGCAGCATGATAGAAACAAGATTTGTGCTAATGGTTTTGTGGGATGTGAAAACATAGTTACTGCAATTATTAAATCACAATATGTTACTGCAATTTTTTTCCAAATCAATTGAAGTACAATGGGAAGCATCGTCTCCATTGAAAAGCTTCTGTCCATGCCATGGGGTTGCAAACATATTATGTTGCTAATGGTTTTGTGGGATGTGAAAAGGCGAAACCAACAAAACTAAAATACTTCTCGATGTCCAGTTCATTTTCTTGCCCTGCTCCATAATAGAAGGTGGTGTGGCTGAAATTCAGAATCAACATCAAACTCTCATCTTTGATGTCAAGCACGGTTTGTTGCAGAAAGTAACTAATACAGATGGTTCCATGGATGCTGTAGGTGAAGAAATAGAATTGTGCTCTAATTATGGAAGTCGGGCCTACCTATTCAAACCCAATGGTGATGCTCAGCCTATCATTGTGGCTGGTGGGCACATGGTGTTATCTGAGGGTCTAATGGTGCAGGAAGTGTACTCGTATCCTAAAACGACTTGGGAGAAAACCTCCCATCTCCCATAGCACTCGAATTTACAATGGAGATAGTACGAGGAATTACTACATTATGCCTTCTCTAGCATTCATGCTAGGATCCAATGGTAAGAGGTTTTCTATCCATTCTAGACAGTCCCTGTGTGCAGCCAGTCTTACAGATGGATGGTTGGAGATTATGCTTGCCCGCCGTTTGCTAAAAGACGATGGACGTGGTCTTGGGCAAAGACGGATGGATAATCGTCCAATGCATGTACTCTTTCACTTTCTTTTTGAGTCTAGCATTTCTACCACTTCAGATCCTGTTTCTAATCCTCCTTCCCTCAGCCCTTCTCTTCTCTTTCACTGTGTTGGTGCTCACTTGAATTATCCATTGCATGCATTTGTCGCGAAGAATCCCCAGGAGTTATCTGTGCCATCACCTTCAAGATCCTTCTCACCTTTAGCTGCTCCCTTGCCTCATGATTTGCATATCGTGAATTTTAAAGTTTCCCGGCATCAAAATATTCCCAGCAGCTGTTGAAGATTCTAGGTTCGTCCTGATCTTACAGAGAAGACATTGGGATACTTTATACTGTTGAAAGGGTAGACCTCAATGCACCAGTGTTGCTAATGAACCTCTAAATCTTTTCAACATGTTCAAGGGGCTTGAGGTGTTGAAAGCAAAGGCAACTTCTTTGAATCTTTTGAGTGAAGACATAGAGATCCTTGGATATATGGATCAGTGCTTGGAGCTGACACTTTTGTTCTACATCAAATTTCATATTTTGTCCTCGAGGACAAGGACATTTTCAAGGGGAGAGAATATTGTCACAAGCATTTCTGGAATTAGAATTGTTGTTACAGGTCCTTAATTCTCTGGAGGGGATGGCTGGAGAAGAAGCAATTTGAGCAGGAAGAGGTTGACAAAAGGGGGACTACACATTGGATTGAAAACGCACGTTTCATTTAGTTGAATTCTAGAAGAATTAAAACACAGCCATATGTAGCTGGTTGTTTTTTTTTTTTTTTTTGTTTTAGTTTGGGTTCAATAATTTTTTAATTTCTTTTTTAAGAAGTTTAAAATGTAATTATCAGTCTCCTTTTTATTTAAATTTAATATTATTTTTATTACATTTTTTTATCATAAATGGAGAAGTTTCAGCTATTTGTTAGGTTAATTTGTTGATCATTTGTCAAAAAACTTAGGTGCAAATTAAAAACTTAATATATATATATATATATATATATATGCAATTAAATTAACTAAGAACTATATGTACTAATAAATAAATAAATCATTATTAACAATACCTAAAAATTAAACTTGAAAATTTTAAAAATATGTGTAAATCAAGATATGTAATCTTATGAAAATGAAGCATTTACTTAGTAAGGTTTGTTAAATTTTATTTATTACAAAATTTATTTTATTCAAGTCTTTTTTTAATAAAAAAAACTAAAAATTAACAAAAATAAACTTGAACTTGAAAAATATTAAGGTAGTGAAATTATATAATTTATATTATTTTTTAAATTTAAGGACTAGAATGTATTTTTTAAAAAGTTAGAACATGTCATTCATATTTGATGTTTTTTTATTGAAGTCTTTTTTTTTTACTATTTTATAAAAAATCAAATTCAATTGATCTTTAATTAAAACTAAAACTGCATCATTGGAAAAAAAAATACTTGAAGAATAAATTGAAAAAATAAAAAGTTTTACATAATATGGATCATGAGATCATGCAGAGTGAAAGACACATGTATTTTAGTTTCATATATAATAACCGACACTAACTCAATCAAACTGAGAAA
>NW_011503250.1:8129-10670 GCF_000495115.2 Populus euphratica
AAATATTATTGCTGATAAAGTGCCAGAATTTGAGCGTTTTTTAGAATATAATTATGGTTATTTTTTAAAAAAAATTTAATTATATAAAAATTATTTTTAAGATGATCACATTAAAATAATTTAAAATTATAAAAAATATAATTATTTATAATAAAATATTTAAAATATTTTTAAAATACAATGCACGCTAATTATCTTCGTGGCCATCAGCTTCCAATTTCCATTAAGAGAAAAGATTTCTCAACCACTCTTTGCAAAAGCCTCTAGGCAACATTTTTTGGACCTCCTTTTTAGTTGGATGAATCATAATAATAATGATAATATTATTTTATTAATATAAATATTTGAGCCAATTTATTTTAATTAATTTTATGAATTTTAAAATTAATAATTATGTAAATTTTTAATAATTCTAAGATTTATAAAATTCAAATTAATAATTTTAAAAAATAAATTCAAGACTTCATTAATTGAATTAAATTTTTATTTTTATTATTATTATTATATTGGTCGCTTCTTATTTGCCCTCCTCTCCAATATTCCACTACTCTTTTCGATGAAGTGTTTAAGCTAATGTTATCGCACTCGATCTAATCTTTTACTTTGTTAAATTAATTTGTGATTTAAGTTGATTTCAAAAATATTTTTAAATAATATTATTTTATTTAAAAAAATAAATTGTCTCGAGTTATCCACCTAAGTGCCTTATAAAAATACTCACGTCACATCCTGCACCAACAAACACAATATACATATAATTCTCAGGTGTTTATCCAAGAAGAAAGGGAAGGAAAGGAAAAACAAATAATTTTCTCATGAACAAGCTGGTCTGATCATGCGCAATATTTCAGAGATACTTGTCTTTCTTGTGACTCGAGAATTCATGTGTGACCCAAACAAGTAACTAGGCAAGTGGCATGGCTCGCCGTCTACCAAGCTGTGCTGATCGAATAAAGTGTTTTCATCCTGTTTGATCATATGTTCACGAAAAGGGTATTTCATCTCTCTCCCAATACTCTACCATTGAAATCTCTCTTATACTTCTCCTCCAAGTCTCCTATCCAGTCTCTACCAACTCTAATTATTAGTAAGTAATCCATGAAATTGTTTAGAAATTCTTCTGAAATTGGGTTGCTTTTTCTCAAGAATTATACTCTAATTTTGCTATAAAAAAAATAGTACAGATCAAATCAAGGCACAGCTTGATGAGAAGTGCTGTGGCATGTAGTTAATTCCATGCAAAACTTAATCTAGTAAGGAGAAAAACATATACTATATGGTATAATTTTGGTAGCCCATGTGTGAAGACCATAACATGTTACGTCAGGATTTGTGCTTATACCATACCCCCACGCAGAAAACTTGTGAAAGTGGGATACTGCTAGAAATCAAAGTTCATTTCTCACACACAACCAATTAAAGTTTCATGCCAGTTCATTTAACCATCGAGGTGATTTTTTAGTGATAAAGATTTGGGACTAAGGGGTTTGTTCTCTTTATGGTCTCAGGTTTGAATTCTTGGTTGCTTATATAATGGTCACTGGAGACTTGCATGGTCGTTAACTTCAGGGCCCGTGGGATTAGTCGTGGTACGCTCAAGTTGGCCCGGACACCCACGTTAATACAAAAAACAAAGAACAAGAACAAGAACAAGAAATAAACCATGGTCAAATAATTTTCTATTATGCTACATATTCTTAAAATAAAAAACTTTATTCGCTTAGAATAGTGTACAAATATAAATCTTTAACCGTTTTTCTCAGTTCCCACGATTGATTTTCCCCTCTTTTAAAAAAAAAAATTGATTTAATCATTTGTTGTTTCTAAATATTTTACACGTCTAAATTTTACGAGATTATAAAATATCTACTATAAATATATTATCAGATAGATATCAATCTTGTATAAATTGATTTATGTATAAATTTATTACTCATGTATATTTTGATATATAAATAAAGGTCATTTCAATATAATTGTATATAGAGAAATTATATTTTATCGTGTTATGTTTTTAATTTTACATTAATATTTATAAATTAAAAGGATTAGTTGATAAAATCTTATCAAATATTATAAGATAAGCCAAAGTTTAAAAATTTTAGCTCATGTTTAATTGTGATTATTTTTTAAAGTATTTTTTATTTAGAAAAATATATTATTTTTTATTTTTTATTTTTTAAAAATTATTATTTTTAAAATCAACATATCAAAATAATTTAAAAACAATAAAAATATATTAATTTAAAATAAAAAAAAAATCAGATTTTTTTAGAAATACTTTTTAAACACATTACCAAACACCCTCAAATGGAACATATCTTCTTAATGCAGTAGACAAAGGGTGGATCGATAGCTTTCCTGACTACCAGGATTCAAAAAAAGGAGGAGGAGATCAACACTATATTTGCCTCTTAACAATTACATGAAATATTACGAATTCAATGCATTGCATTAACGAATGATGTGTAGATTTCAAGCCAATTTATTTTTATATTTTAAAAATATTTTTTTAAAAATGATTTTATTTTATTTTTATTT
>NW_011503250.1:11411-12119 GCF_000495115.2 Populus euphratica
CTATTCTTTTGTTTTTCTTTTCAGAACATTTATTGTATTTGGAAGCCTGCTGGACAGCTTAGCAGATCAGCTGTCGCTTTATTGTACTTTCACACTTCTATGCTCATCCAAAAATCAAGAACGTACCAATATATATATATATATAAAACAAGAGAAACCTTTGCCATTCTTTTGGTTAAAAATGGGTGTAATTGTATATATTTATTTGATCATATATCCATGCATTGTTTTGACGTTTACGCACATAATTCGATCATACATCCATTTGATTACATGTTTTATGTTCGTTTATTTTTTAAAAGATCTTCATATATATTTGAAGTTAAAATTTAACGTTTTTGCATAGGAGAAACTATTTAGACGAGCAGCTTCGATGTTTACGTATCAATCCTTATTAAAGTTTGGTGTACAGGATTTTTTTTTAAAAAATATTTTTTAATTAAAATAATATTTTTACTTTTAATATTAACACATTAAAATCACAAATATTAACATATAAAAAAACATTCATTTAATAATTTTTATAAAAAATACTTTGAAAAATGGGTTGAACCACAAAAATAAATATTCTCTTAATATAATATTTAAAATTTTAAATAATATTATTAAACCTGACTTTATATATTTAATAAATCTAATAACTCACTGACTGACGTAGGTTTCATGTTAAATTAGTTGAAAATTGATTAGGTCAAAATCAGTTGATTT
>NW_011503251.1:0-7607 GCF_000495115.2 Populus euphratica
AAAATAAAATAACTTACCTCCCCGGCAACGGCGCCAAAAACTTGACACGACTAAAAGATTGATGTTTTCTCCCAAGTGGAGGAGTGTCGAAGTAATAAATAACCCGGCAAGACCGAGGTCAAACCACAAGGAGATTAATTGTATAAATTATAAATAACAATAATAACAATAATAATAACAGCAATAATAATAATAATAATAATAATAATAATAATAATAATAAATAAAAAGAAGGAGAAGAAGAAGAAGAAGATGAGAACTTTGAGATGAAATATTAATGTAACGATTAAACAATGATAATAACAAATGTCAAGGTTAGAGGTTCCACTAATGGTATGTTAAACAAGTATAGTATAAACTCTTATTATTCAATTGGAAACCACACACAAAGGAGGCTCCAATCAGATTATACATTGTTAACATGATTACATTAGTCATCTTATTCGATTAATGCTAATACTTGTAAATCTCGTGAAGCATTCATGATTATAACTTATGTTAACAACAAATCAAGTTCCTTTCATAGCTCAGGTGTCGGTTATACCATACAGTATGGGCTGTGAGAGTGCCAAGTATTTGTTGTACTAAGTGTTATACAACATCAATCTAGATTAGTCATTTAACAAACATAGTATTAAAGAGTGAACAAGATAACAAATACGAAACATGTTAGTATCAAACATTAAAGTCCATATTAAGTTTACACTATACTTATTCTTACACCATTAGTGTAACCTTTTCTCCTTGACATAATAAACTTAACTAAAGATAATGAATGAAAGAAAAATAAATAAACAAAATAAAAACATAAACAAGATAAAAGTTAACTAAGTAAATGAAAGGAAATGAAAGGTAAAAACTTGATATTAATGAAAGCAAAGCATAAACATTACAAAAAATACAAAAAGAGAAAGCAAGAGCATGATCTTGATCTGGAAACCAAAATGCCTAAATGCATGGCAAATGCCTCCTGTTATAGGCCAAAATTAGGAACTATTGATTTGATGACTAATTGATGAGTGGGTGACCTACTCTTGACTTGGCGACAATCCTTATCTTTTCTTGTCTACCCAAAATATCATTGATAACGTCAAAATTAGAACCACTTGAAAACATGAAAATTGTAGGAAATTGTCTTAACTTTCTTGTGTAAAACATTGAGGTCATTTGGACTTCTAGAACTCTAGATATGGGCCAAATATTGAACAGTACTCGGGCTGGAAGACAGATTGAGACTTCTTTGTCTTTTTAATCTTGGGCTCCATATGAAAGTTGTAGGCCTATGTCTTACCTTTCCATCCATATAAAGTAGACCCAAATCTGAGATCTACAGCTCTAGATATAACCCAATTATCGAACAGTGTTCCAGTTTGGACTACACCGGCATCTCTTTTCTAAGTTTGGTCATCTCTTTGTCCTTTCAATTTCAGTTCTTAAATTCATCAATCAATCAATCATTTTATTTATTTGATAGGTCTGCATTTAAAATAAACATTTACCATAAATTAAAGGTATCTTATATTATTAGATATGTTGGTATAAAACATGCTTTAATTAAGGAGTTATTCATCCTTCAAGTGCAAAATGATGATATAAAACCTTAATAAAAGATGCACTTTTTAGTTCTAATCAGTGATCCTAGCCAAGGTTTTTTCCAAAAACTTTACTAGGCTCAAAAGGGACTGCAAACAATATATTTTTAGCTTCGTGAAAGGATTATTAAAGATGGTTTTTCTTCATCCCAAATGCATGCATTTAGGATCGGTACGCCTTGCTTTCATGCAAGTATGCAAATTGATTCTCATTATTCATTCAAATAAAACTCAGTTTTAGAGTCACTTCATGGTGTTTTTTTTTGTTTTTTTATTTTTTTTCAGGTTTTCTCGAAGTATGGTTACCTTTATAAGGAGTCACTTGAATTTTCAGAACTTGCTTGTTTGGATAAACACCAACATGATTTCTATTTTTGTACTAAACTTTGAATTCCCAAAAATCCTTGTGAACATATGCGATCATGCATAGTTTGGAAGAAAAGGGAAACACCGAAAGATTATTGGCGCAATGGTTTCATGCTTACAAGTTATGCTCAATGTGTTATTTGCATGAAACAACAACAAAATGAAGGCATTATGCACATGATCTTATTAACAATAAAGGCTTATTTGATAGGGAAAGTTCCGTGAAATTTTGAGCCAAATTGCCAACAAAAATTGGAACAGGTTGAAACAAAAATCAAGAAGTTTTGCAGGCATGATCAAATTGAGGTAGTTATTTTTTTGACAGAGTAAGAACAAACTTCATTCTGCAATTGTGGTGCAATTCCCCTTTGGTCAGCTTTCCCACAAAAGCTTTTATGGAAATGTTGTATTGTATTTGGGCTCTTGACCGTGTTTGCCTCCAATTTCTTCAGGTTGAGTCATTGTATTTTGAACAAAGATGATTGGTCGATTGGAATGAAACTTCCCTAGAGTTATTTTTCAGTATTTGCTTGAGTAAGCTAGAGATGAGTCACACATGTCTTCAGAAACTCCAACTCTTCTTAAAAATAGATGTTACGGCGAGCACACTCTTCAACTTCCGTGTTTTTTTTCATTCAAAGTCGAGTGTTGTAGACTCGTAGGGGACCCACTTTTCATTCTAGCGCAAGCATGACAAATGTATGAATATGAAATCTATATGATGAACTCGCCCTTCGAGGGGTGACATATGACCATAACTCTTGCATGATGAAACAATAATCTTGATTTTTCCCCAAACTCTACAATGAAAATTTTCGGAGTGACGGTCATTCTGTCACCCACAAGTCTTGAGTTCAAGATTCTTCAAGAAGGGTTTGCCCCGATGCAAATAAAAGATAGCACATACAACCTAAGGACAGGTTCTATTCATTATGTGAACATGGGTAGGTTTTCTACCTGGTCTCAAGGGGTCTCATATCTGCCCAGTGACGATCTTTGTAAAGATAGTATAGGGGCGTTGCAAGAAATAGTTAAAGCACGTGTACCCACCATTACCACACAAGCACTCAGATATGAGTTGGTTTTTCATGCATCTAAACCCTGACCAATAGTCATAAGGCAGACCACTAATTCACCACCTAACTTAAAAGCTTGTGTTTGCTTTCAAAAATAAATACAAGTGATGCATGAAATAATTCTAAAAATGCATGGATAAAATAAAAATAAAACAAGACAAAAATGCAAAAACTTAATCACATCAAATACACAAAGCTTAGTCCAATATTGTCAGAAACAATACCTTTCCCAGTGGAGTCCTCATTCTATCGCAAGTCACCCGCGCAGCATCAACTGACGATTTATATTTTCCTCGTTGAGATTGGTTACTCGCCACCTAGTATTTAATTAAAGGCTATTAGAAAACCCAGATATACTAATCTTGTCAGAGATTCACGGATAAGAGACTGGTTGTGGTTAGGAAAGGTATTAGCACCCCTAACGCACCCTACCTAAGATAAGCTCCTTCATGGCTTTAATATGTTAAAAAAGTTTTAATAATTATCTTTTTATCGGATATTAGAAATATGACTTACATGTAAGTTCATAATTCTTAACCGTGAGCAAGTCAAAATATTAAATTCTTCTTTATTTCTTATAATTTTATCATAAATAAAAAAATCCATAAAACAAATTCAAACACACGCATACACCTCTTCTATATTTTTTTCTTTTTCCTTTTCTTTTTTTTCTTTGACACACTATAAATTATACAAATTAAAAAAAAAAACTAAACAAAAATTATATTACACTTTAAAAATTACAAAAAACAGCCCTTAAAAAGTCTTGGAATTACCGGGAATGTTTTTGTGAAGCCTCAGGGACACCATGAACAGTGGCAGCGTGTTGTTCCACGCGCCCCGTCATTGCGGCGCGTGAAAAAAAGCAGTAGGGGAGATCCAAAGCGGCTTCCTCCCTTCTTCCTCAATGGCAGTGACTGCTACCTCTACCTGCAACAAGAAACACAAAAGAGAGGCCACAAACATTTAATTTTAGCTTTTTCTTTCTTTTTTTTAGATATGCATTTCTCCCTTCTCGGGCGGGTCGGTTTGTTATGGGTTTGTCTTCTTCTCCTCTGTTTTGGGTAGCAAATCGGGCAGCATTATAGTGTGTAGAGGGCAATGATGGATCTGTGGCAGCGCTAGTGGCTAATGGTGTGGACGGCATTGATGGCTCTATGGGCGTGCTGCTGGACGGTCTTCACCCTTGTCGATGGTAGCGGCTTGTGATGGCTGCCGATTTATCGGCTAGAGAAGAAAATCAAAACCAGGGGGAAGAGGCAATGTCCCTCTTATCTGCAAAAGAGAGGGGGGCGGAGAGAGGAGAGGTCTGGTGAGGTAAGGTGAAGGGTGGCTGTGTTTGGGAGAAGGAACGGTTGAGGATGGTAGTAGGTCAGGGGAGAGTGGGAGGCAGAGGAGATGAGGGCTGCGGTGAGGGGGGTCGGCTAGTTTGTGTTGGTGAATGGGAGCGGCCAAGAGATGGATGGGGCTTGGCTACTGCTGTGGTGCAAGGGAACGACTGATGGAGAGTGAGTGGTGACTGTGAAGGAAAAAAAAGGCCAGTGGGATGGGGCGACTGTTGGCTTTGGAGGTTGAGAGGGATAAGGAAATGGAGGAACAACCAGTTCTGGATTTTTGGGTAAGGAGAGGGGGTGAATGGCTGGAGATGGGGGCTGCGGCTCCTCTAGTTTGGGAGAAGAAGCTGGAAATGTGAGATGGGAGGCTGTGAACGGGGGAAGAAGAAGATGGTGAGTGGTGGCTTGGGGAGAAAAAAAAGAAAGCTGGGGGAGAGGGGCGGCAGGCTTGGTAGAGATAGAGTTTTAATGTTAGGGTTTATTGTGTTTTTTTTTTTTTCTAAAATTGCTCCTCCTTGGTTGAAATAATAAACTTAGATAAACATAATGAAAGAGAGAAATATAAATAAACAAGATAAGAACATAAATAAGATAAAAGTTTGTTGATTTCTCTTGTCGTGGTCGTATTTGAGTTTGTTGGAATGCTGATGTGGTGAAGGTGGATGTCTTCGAAATGTCAAACCAGGCTATTCATGTTTCTGTCACTATATATTAGCTACCAATATCTGTTTCAATGCTTCAATTATTTACGGAGACAATAACGCTTCCTTACATGAGGCATTATGGTCTGATATAGTGAGTTGTAGTGATGGATGGGAGTCAAGCCCATGGATTCTTATGGGCGACTTTAATGCTGTCCGCTACTAGTCATACATGTTAGGAGGGTCTACTTTGTGGGCTGGTCATATGGACAGATTGGAAACATGTATTCGAGAAGCGAAAGTGGATGATCTTTGATATTCAGGTATGCATTATACTTGGTTGAACCAATGTCCTGAGAATCTGATTATGTGGAAACTAGATAGTGTTTGTCAATGAGAAATGGAATTTGAACTTCCCATTATCATAAGCGAGATTTTTGCCTTCGGGTATGTCAGACCATTCTCCTATGGTGGTAAAGGTTACTGGTAATGATCAGAGCATAAAGAAACCATTCAGATTCTTCGATATGTGGATGGACCATGACGAGTTCATGCCCTTGGTGAGGAAAGTATGGGAACAGAATTCGAGGGGTTGTCCAATGTATCAACTATGTTGCAAGCTAAGAAAGCTAAAGCAGGAATTGAAACTTTTCAATATGACTCACTTCTCTAACATTTCAAATAGAATCAAAGATGTAAAAGATGAAATGGATAAGGCTCAATAAGCTCTATATACAGCGCATGAGAATCCAAATTTGTGCATGCGAGAAAGAGATGCTGTAGATAACTACGCTTCTATTGTCAGGGCTGAAGAGAGTTTTTTCAGATAGAAGGCAAGGATACAATGGCTTAGCTTAGGGGATCAAAATTCTAGCTGCTTTTACAAATCAGTAAATGGAAGACAAAATAGAAATAAGCTTCTTTAACTTATAAGGGAGGATAGAGAGGTTCTCAAAGGACATGAGATAGTTAAATTTGAAGTAATTATGTACTTCCAACATGTGTTAGGAGTGGAACAGATGCTTAGGGTTTTGAATGAGGAAGTGCTGGAATCGACAATTAACTTGAAACAATCTTCGACGCAACAACATGTATTAGCACAAGATGTAATAAGGGAGGAGATTAAGCATGCTATGCTTAGTTTGAAGAACAAAAAAGCCCCTGGTCCGAATGGATTTAACACAAGTTTCTTCAAAAGAATGTGGCACATAGTTGGGGAAGATGTAATCAACGCTGTTAACTCCTTTCAAACTCATAGAATGCTTAAAGAAATGAATGCTACATCCAATTCCCTTATTCCTAAAGTTGCTAATCCTACAAGGTTGACATATTTTCATCCTATATCTAGCTGCAATACAGTGTACAAGTGCATTGCTAAGATTCTAGCTGGAAGAATCAAAGCTGTTTTGCTATCTTTAGTAGGTCCGTATCAGACTGCTTTTATCTCTGGATAGAGAATCAGCGAGAACATTCTTTTATCTCAAGAACTAATGAAAGGCTATTATAAACCTATGGGACCTGCCCGTTGTGCTATGAAAGTAGATGTGATGAAGGCTTATGACTTGGTTCGGTGGGATTTTGTTGACACTATGTTAATAAAAATAGGATTCCCTAGAAAAGTTATTGATTGGATCATAGTTTGTGTTACATCATATCAATTTTATATTAACGTCAATGGTGAGCTTACAGGTTACTTTCAGTGGGGGAGAGGGCTAAGACAAGGTGATCCACTTTTTCCATATTTGTTTGTCCTATATATGAAAATCTTTTCAGGGCTATTCTGCAAGATGAATGCCAACCAAAACTTCAAGTTCCACTAGAAATGCAAGAAAGAAGGACAACATTTCTCATCTTTGTTTTGCTAACGACTTGATGACTTTTAGCAAAAGGGATGTAAACTCAATTTGTATGATTAAAACTATGCTCACAAAGTTTCAAGATCTATTAGGTTTGTATCCAAATCCAAACAAAAGTGACATCTTCTTGAGCGGTGTGTTAAATGCTGAGAGGGAAGAAATTATTCGTATTCTTGGGTTTAGAGAGGGGGAGCTCCTTATGAAATATTTGAGAGTGCCTCTTATCTCGTACAGACTAAAGGTTGTTTATTATAAGGGCCTTGTGGATTGAATCACCTCTAAAGTTTGACAGTGGACTTGTAGAACACTTTCGTATGCAGGACGAGTATAACTGATTAATTTAGTTTTATTTTCCATCTAGGTCTATTGGGCATCTCTCTTCCTTTTACCTAGGTAAGTAATAAAAAATATGGAGCAAATTATGAGATCCTTTCTTTAGTCAAGCTCAGATATGAGAACTACTAGGGCTAAAGTGACTTGGGATCAGGTATGTCTTCCAAAAAAGGAGGGGGGGGGTTGGGAATAAAAAGGATTACAGAATGGAATAAGATTGCTTTGTTGAAACGCATTTAGAACATGTATAATGACTCAGATGGCTCAATCTAGTCTACTTGGATCAGATCCAATCTGTTGCGAGGTAGGAATTTCTGGAAATCAAAATGCCAAAGAATTGCTCTTGGGCTTGGGAAAAGATTCTAAAGCTCATATCCTTAGCATGGCCGAAGATGAAGTACATCATAGG